>NW_028013590.1:0-783 GCF_054177405.1 Leptonychotes weddellii
GGGCGCCTGGGTGGCTCAGTTGTTAAGCGTCTGCCTTCGGCTCAGGTCATGATCCCGGGGTCCTGGGATCGAGCCCCGCATCGGGCTCCCTGCTCGGCAGGAAGCCTGCTTCTCCCTCTCCCACTCCCCCTGCTTGTGTTCCCTCTCTCGCTGTGTCTCTCTCTGTCAAATAAATAAATAAAATCTTTAAAAAAAAAAAAAAATAAATAAATAAAATAAAATACAGAGTCAGACTTCAGAGCAGTTCCCAGTGGCCCAAGAGAACCTATAATTTGAGGACCTTTCTGTGGAGAGTAGAATATCCACAGTGGCCTGTGTCCCTGGGGATGACACTTACTTCTCCAGCATGCTCTGGGTCTTCCCTGTGCGGCTGCCTGATCCCTGCTGTGGGATGAGAACAGGCAGGTGGATTTTCACCACTCAGACAGCCCCCCATCAGCCCGCGTACGCTTGGGGTCAACTCAGCCTTACCACAGGAGGGGAACCTCAGCTGCTCTTGGACCCCCTGGACCACAAGGGGCTGGAGGCCAGTGGGCAGGAGGGGCGAGGCTCCTAGGAGGCCAAGGTGGATAAAAATGTACCCAGGTGGGAGGCTGCCCTCAGGCCTCAGCTGTTCCTAAAGTACCAAGCGCTGAGATTTGCTCTGGCAAATCTGGAGGTATCCCCAGTCAGATGACCTTTGCCAACCTCTCCTGCTGCCCAGCCATGTTTGAGTTTGGGAGGGTGACAATGGTGTCTGCTGCTCCCATGGCGACTGCTAAAGACTTCCCTCAGGCAGCTTCT
>NW_028013591.1:0-783 GCF_054177405.1 Leptonychotes weddellii
ATACATATAATGGAATACTGTTCAGCCTTTAAAAAAGAAGGAAATCCTGGCATGCGACAATGTGGGTGAACCTGGAGGACATCACCCTGAGTGTAATAAGCCAGTCACAAAAGGACAAATGTGGCATGATTCCACTTAGATGAGGTACCTAGAGTGGTCAAGCTCTTGGAAACAGAAAGTAGGATAGTGGATGCCAGGGACTGGGGGGAGGGGCAAAGGGGAACCCGTTTTTCATTGCGTCTAGAGTTTCAGTTTTGTAAGAGGAAAGAGTTCTAGAGATCTGCTGCACAACAAGGCACATAGAGTTAGCACTACTCTACTGTACACTTAAAAATGGTTAAAGTGGTAGAATTTATGGTTTTTACTGTGGCAGAAAATATTTGGTTAGTTACCACTATATATTCTATATTCATTATATGGAGATTATCAGTATAACACGATAGTGTGTTTTCTCCATGGTTATCTAGAAAAAGTCCCACACTTTGTGTATGAGAGGCTGTTGATGCCTAAGCCAAGCTTTGTCTGCTTCATAATTTGGTCTCTATGCAGAGATGCCAGGGGCTGTGTGTCTGCTCTTGTCAGTCCTCTCCCCCAGGGAGCGCTGCTATATCAGGGAAAAACAAGTGGGTTAATGTAACGTGAGACTCCTGGGTCAGCCTTCACAGGGATCTGTACTGGTTTGGGGTGGGGGCGTATGGAAGGTGGGGCAGTCAGAATATAGGGACCTGCCTGAGCCGCAGCAGTGCCGGGAGGGAGAGAAACCCAGAACGAGGGATATTGGCA
>NW_028013592.1:0-783 GCF_054177405.1 Leptonychotes weddellii
CATTAACTACAGTGGGTGGCTTAGCTTACAATTGGTGCCAAATAACTTGTGTAACTTCATATAATCTGAAATCTTTACTTCTCACCTTAGTATCTCAGGGACGATTTGATATTCCTCTATGGTAGAAGGTTTCCAGAAACAATGAGTTGTCTCTGTGTGAACCAAACCTACGCTCTTTCACTTGGCCTACAACAGAGAATCATATACCCTCTGAACTTCCAACTCCATTGTGCCACTGAAATCTATACTTTCAACCTGTGCTTTTGCATTTTCCTCTGAATTATCACCTGAGAAAAAGTTCCTATATCTTACAAGTTCATTTGTGTGTTAATACAATAGAGCCTGTGAAAGATGGTATCAAGTACCAGGCCAGTACAAACTTATTATTGGAATCCATGTCTGGAGAGAGATAATTCCGTATTCCCATTGCTGATCCTCAAACCATTGAAATGCAGCAATAGCCTTTGACCTCACTTGGAGATTACTAAGGAGATCCCATCAAATACTGACATGCTTATACTCTATTAATTATTGACATTGGTTGCATTTTCATTTTTAATACAATCAGTAAATAGTTATAATGTAATTGTATAGCACAATTCAATGTGGGAAAGTAAAAAAAAAAAAGATACAGATAAGAAGAAAATGAGTCACAGGTAATAACATCAGGTAAAGATAGACCCTTAACTTTTATTTTTTTTTTTATTCTTATGTTAATCCCCATACATTACATCATTAGTTCTAGATGAAGTGTTCCATGATTCATTGTTTGTGCATAACACC
>NW_028013593.1:0-783 GCF_054177405.1 Leptonychotes weddellii
ACTTGCCAGAGCTGCGGCAGCACCGAAGTGCAGGCCCTTTCCCTTTGTTTTCCTCCGAGAAGCTTTCGTTGGTGCGTGCAGCCTGTAGTCAAACCAGATGTCTGCCCGCAGCCCACTGCTGGGGCCGCAGTCTGACTGGTGTGTGTGGTTATATGTTCCTCCCCCCGGGGCAAGAGTCACTTTGGAGCGGTGCTGGCTCCTCTCAGGGCTGTTTGCACACCGCCATGCCCGTGGCCCGCGTTTGGATGGGCTCCTGCCAAGAGTGGATTGGAGGGGGCCGAGATGCAAAACGCACAGGGGCCAGGCATCCAGTTTTAGCAAGGCTTGTAGGCTGGTCCTCTTGTGAGAGGGAACCTGCCGCCATGTCTGGGACTGACCACAGGGTGGGAGGAGGCAGATCTGTAACGCATGGGGCACAGAGTGTTTGCAAGGTTTGCGCCCTTCTTCCGGGGGAGGAATCCTGTCTCGCTGGGACTCAGGCAGGCCTGACTGCAGGGGGCAGATCCGCTTGAGCACGGTGGGATGGGACGGGGCTCAGTGTACAGAAGTTAAGTAGTGAATGTTGGTGCGGCCTGGTTCCTGCAAGTGGCCGAGGATTGATGCTGGGGGACAGAAGAGGGAGAGGGTGCCTTCCAGCTCCTTTGTTCCTGGAGGAGTCTCCCAGTGACATCTGTCCCTCCAGAACGCCTGAGATTAGTGACTTACACTCCCTCCCGTATGCGCCAGGCATTTTTCAAACTCCGGCTTCTGTGCTGTGTACCTCCTTGGCTCATGTGTCGGGCC
>NW_028013594.1:0-783 GCF_054177405.1 Leptonychotes weddellii
TGTCTGTAAACTGCATTGCAAAAATTTCTTCCTCTGCATTTTAATTTTCCTTATGGTGTTTTTCAGGTTGGTTTATAGGGTTTCAGGTTTATATTTGCTGTTAGAGCATTGAAATTATTAGGTTCTCAAATATATCAATCTTTTCTCTTAATGGTTTCTGTGTTTCATGTCATTATTAAAAAGTCCGTTTTATTCTAAAGTTATAAAAATATTCATTTGTTTTTTACATTTAAATCTTAAAAATATCCAGAACATAGCAAGAGATTGTGTAATACATTAAAAAAAATAGTTACTCTTATTACTGTACACAATGTATTAGCTCATCCACTTTTTCACTCATGGATTTAAAGTAAAATTTCTATTGTATCCTGGAATTTCATAAATCTGTGTTCCTGTCTCTGAGCTCTTAATTTGTCTGTTGATTTCTATATATTTTGGTGTGCCACCATCATATGATTTTATTATTGTGTCTTCATCGTATGGCTATTTACACAGTTCCATATATGATGTCTGAAGCACTGTGTGAAGACCTGGGAATATAGCATGAAACAAGACAGATAAGGCCCTTGCTTGGAACTTAGTGAAGAAGAGAGATCATAACAAGCAAAGATGAAATGTAATTACAAATTGTGCTAAGTTCTAGAAAGAAAATAAGATGGAGTGTCTCCAAGCTGATTGAGACAGGATGCTTTTGGAAGAAGTCAGCTGATTAACAACCTAAATTCCAACTGCAGTCTTAATTCCCTTTTGTCATATAATCAAACATATTCACAGGTTCTAGGG
>NW_028013595.1:0-783 GCF_054177405.1 Leptonychotes weddellii
GGTATTAAGGAGGGCACATACTGAATGGAGCACTGGGTGTTATACGCAAACAATGAATCATGGAACACTATATCAAAAACTAATGATGTAATGTATGGTGATTAACATAACATAATAAAATTAAATTAAAAAAAAAGAATCTGGGTCACTTCTAGTCCATGTTTATTCAGGTCTACTGGTCAGATGATTTTGCCTGAATTACACAGGCCTCTGAGTCGAACAAGTGGCCTAATGGCTTTGTACAGAACTGACCTAATCATGGCCCATACTGTCTGTGCAGTTCCTATTATCAAAAGACACAGATGCTCCATCCACTTCCCTAAAAATCTGTAGGAAGACTTTCTCGCAGACCCTGGCATCTTACCACCACATTTAGAATAATAATCCTCTTTTCTGTTGCTGCCTACATCCAACACATTTAGGTGTAGCAAGTTTTCCTTGTCGCGGAGCTTTATAATCTCTGATTTGTCTATCCATAAGCCCAAAAGGAGAAACTAGGTCTCAGCCTTGACAAAATCGGTAAGGGAAAAAATGAGATGAGAGGAGTACAAAAACGCTTGGGATGCAGGCATATACAGCCGGCGTAGGCTCTGGGCTCAGGAATTGGAACAAGAAGGTCCCAGGCCATCAGATCCCAGAGCCCAGAGCAGAAGCAGTGAGACCAGGTGAGCCAGGAGGGAAGACTCAGGTCTGCTCAGCAAATCCTTAGCTTTGGACAAGCAGGTACCACAGAAGCAGACACCTCTTCCTGTTTCTCTCCCCCCGCCCCCCGGCTGTGGAGGG
>NW_028013596.1:0-783 GCF_054177405.1 Leptonychotes weddellii
CTACAGTATTACAAAGGGATCTCTGGAGGATGGAATGTGAAGTTTTCATTTTTGCCTGCCTATATTAAATTTCTGCAACACAAACATACTACCTCTGGAATAAGAAACACTGTTTAAAGAACAAACAAAACCCCCACTTGTCTTGGTTACCATTGGATAGAGCACTGCTGTCAGTGTTCAGTACAGCTCCCCATACACAGTTCTTCTCTGCCCCAGGCTCACAGAAAACGTTAAGACCCTTAGAGATGAAGTAGAAGCACTTGGTGCTTTTCTCCACCCTGCCTGCCTTATAAACAAGGTAATGAAGCTTTGCCTTAGACATTGAATTATTGGAGAACGGGAAGAGCCACCCAAATTTTGGCCATAACACCTTTAAGAGGACTTCCAGCCCCTTCTGAGCCGTAAACTGCTTTGGCTCTCTCTAAGCAATACTTTTGTCATCCTATATAAAGTGTCTTTGGAAATGAGCATCCACATATCTTGATGGTGAGGCCTGATTTATAATAAACATTGGAATATGTCAGCTAGATCAACCACCCACCAGGGAGTCTAGTTTGGCCTGAATGAGCATATTGCTAATGGTGCATACCTTAAAAGCCACCCCATTTACATATCCCTGAAATCTGTCAGTAGTGGTCCGTTTTAGGGCCAGAAAAACAGTAATGTGTGAGTGTATATCCAGTTGCAACCCAACAGACAATGGCTGGTGAACACTGCAGGCTGGTTTCCTCTCTTTGGGCGGAATAGCTCCTAAACCTAGACTTGACATCTGTACAGGTAATA
>NW_028013597.1:0-783 GCF_054177405.1 Leptonychotes weddellii
CAGAGAATCTAATTCAAACTCTGAACTTCCTGGAGCTTTGGTCTTGAGCAAATCTTTCTATGGCTAAGCTTCAGCTTTCTCATGTGCAGAATTAAAATTCAAAACTATCATCCAGAAATCGGAGGGGTGGACGAACCATGAGAGACGATGGACTCTGAAAAACAAACTGAGGGTTCTAGAGGGGAGGGGGGTGGGAGGACGGGTTGGCCTGGTGGTGGGTATTGAGGAGGGCATGTTCTGCATGGAGCACTGGGTGTTATGCACAAACAATGAATCATGGAACACTACATCTAAAACTAATGATGTAATGTATGGGGATTAACATAAAAATAAAAAAAAAAAAAACTATCATCCAGGAGGTAGGAAACAAGCAGGTTATACATGTGAAGAGCCCAGCACAGTGCCAGGCGTATTAAGAACTCAACAAACACCCAAAACATTCAATGAGTGGGTCAAAAGGTATATAATATTTTTAAAGTAAACGTTTTAAATCATACTATCAGTAGATGCTCTTTAATGATACAGTGGGTTTACAGAAATGTAAATCTATATCCTCTAACTAGATATTGCCAGGGATGACAGAATGTTCTATTTCAAGAGAACATATTGGGCCTGGAAATGCCAGATGTGGACATATAAGTAGGAAACATGGATGAGCCTCTTGGGCCATAGGTACGGTCAACTCTGTTCAAGACTGTTCTCACTAACACAGATACACAAAAAACAGACCCCAGCCCTCAGCATTCATGAGTAAGACTCGTCAACACTGGAAATGGAATGAAA
>NW_028013598.1:0-783 GCF_054177405.1 Leptonychotes weddellii
ATTTATAATAGCCAAATTATGGAAACAGCTTAAGTGACCATCCAACTGATGAATGGATAGAGAAGATGTGATACACAGAGGAATATTATTCAGCCATAAAAAAAAAAAATGAAATCTTGCCATTTGCAATGACATGGGTGGATCTAGAGAGTATTATGCTAAGTGAAATAAATCAAATACCATATGATTTTCATATGTGGAATTTAAGAAACACGAGCAAAGGGGGAAAGGCAGAACCAAGAAACAGACTGTTAACAAGAGAACTGATGGTTACCAGGAGGGAGGTGGGTGGGGGGATGAGTTAAATAGGTGATGGGGATTAAGGAGTGCACCTGTTAGGATGAGGACCAGGTGGTGTATGGAAGTATTGAATCACTATTATACACCTGAAACTAGTAGTACACTGTTACCTAACTGGAATTTAATAATTTTTAAATGCCCTTTGTTAAGGCATGATCAAATATATTCTTTGGTCCCAATTTGGGAGTAAAAAAAGGGACTTAGGTGAGGATGGTTGTGTACAAGTTCCTATAAAAGCCAGCAGTCAATTTCTACAAGTCAAGGGGAAACCTCAAGCTCCCCAAGCCTACCCATGAATCATAAGCTCTGTGCTTTTCCTGCAAAGTCCTTCCAGGAAGAGCCAACATCCTACACCTCCCGCATAAAGCCAGTCCCCAAAGGCCTGGAAAAGCACTTCCAGCCCCACTCCCCAATCACGAACAGGTCTCCATAAGTTCTAAGCACGTACATGAGACTCCAGAAGACATCAGTTAAACATTTTTT
>NW_028013599.1:0-783 GCF_054177405.1 Leptonychotes weddellii
GGGTGTTATGCACAAACAATGAATCATGGAACACTTCATCTAGAACTAATGATGTAATGTATGGGGATTAACATAAGAATAAAAAAAAAATAAAAGTTAAGGGTCTATCTTTACCTGATGTTATTACCTGTGACTCATTTTCTTCTTATCTGTATCTTTTTTTTTTTTACTTTCCCACATTGAATTGTGCTATACAATTACATTATAACTATTTACTGATTGTATTAAAAATGAAAATGCAACCAATGTCAATAATTAATAGAGTATAAGCATGTCAGTATTTGATGGGATCTCCTTAGTAATCTCCAAGTGAGGTCAAAGGCTATTGCTGCATTTCAATGGTTTGAGGATTAGCAATGGGAATACGGAATTATCTCTCTCCAGACATGGATTCCAATAATAAGTTTGTACTGGCCTGGTACTTGATACCATCTTTCACAGGCTCTATTGTATTAACACACAAATGAACTTGTAAGATATAGGAACTTTTTCTCAGGTGATAATTCAGAGGAAAATGCAAAAGCACAGGTTGAAAGTATAGATTTCAGTGGCACAATGGAGTTGGAAGTTCAGAGGGTATATGGTTCTCTGTTGTAGGCCAAGTGAAAGAGCGTAGGTTTGGTTCACACAGAGACAACTCATTGTTTCTGGAAACCTTCTACCATAGAGGAATATCAAATCGTCCCTGAGATACTAAGGTGAGAAGTAAAGATTTCAGATTATATGAAGTTACACAAGTTATTTGGCACCAATTGTAAGCTAAGCCACCCACTGTAGTTAATG
>NW_028013600.1:0-11580 GCF_054177405.1 Leptonychotes weddellii
TAAGTTATAGAGTTGCATTTATCGGATACATTAAAACACTAATATTAAATGAGGTTTAGGAAAACCATCTTTAAATAGATAAATTTTTATGTAAAACAAAAGGAAAACTGAAAAAAATAGCAACTGACGCACCATTGTGAAGATTAATTAATTACACAGGAGCAAAACAAGAATGACACATGATATATGAGGGTCTATGCATTTCTAAAAGTATGCTACACCCAGAGGGTGCAGTGATTATCGATCTGTGACTGCTTAGATAATGCTGTTTCCACTTCTCCAAATTTTGCAAACAAAACCATCACCCTCCTTTAAACAGAGAAAATGCGTGACCTTCTATAGTCATTTAACCTCTCTGTTTTCCCATCTTGAAAATGATAATATCATAATCAACACGACTCCTGTGTGAGGCAATGGATATTTTCTTCCTCACTTTTGAAGATGTTTTATGTAGAGCAGTGTGAGGTCTGCCAAGCCCGCTGTGTTTTAATGAGAATTTTTTATTAGAAGTCATAGTGAGAAGCTAGTTAGCTGACTTAGAGCACAAGACATAGGACTCAGATTGTAGGCTATAGTCCTATGTGAGCAGATACATATCCAGTTCTATGAATCTTGACCTGTTCTCCAATCTCAGAAATCTTTTTAATAAGTGATTGTGGTCAAAAAAAACGGTAAGGAATGGCAGAGAGTTTTAAGGAATCACCCTCTACTTTGCCTTACCTCTTTGCTTCGTCATATTTCAGACTTTGTCATATTTCATGCTTATAAAAAATCAGTTTCATAACCATTACTTATATTTAATAAAAAGAAAACTCAAAGCCACAACAAAAGATTATAATGCATTTAAGTAATAGCTGATCTTTTCTGAGAGTTTAATGCCCTTTGTAATATGCCCTTAAAGACAGGCAGGGTCTTCTTAGTGGAACATACCTCTGAAGTACTTGATAGTCATACATAAAATTGAATTTTTAAAAATTAATTTATTTATGATTTGGCAGAGGGAGGGGCAGAAGGAGAGGGAGAAGAGAATCTCAAGCAGACTCCCTGCTGAGTGTGGAGCCCAATGCAGGGATCATGAGATCATGACCCGAGCTGAAATCAAGAGTCAAACATGCAACAGAGCCTCCCAGGCACCCCCATAAACTTGAATTAAAAAAACAAAACAAAACTGCTATTTTCACAATTAAAAGCTATGACGAAAGCAGAACTCCTTTTGCTTGTTGAATTACTGTCATTTGAGTTCAGTAGAACGAATCAGAATAAACAATCCTCCCTAAGACTGATATCAAAGCTAATCCAATTGGTACTGATAAGCAGTATGGTGTATTTGTCAAGAGTGACTTTGGGCTCAGTAGGCCTGAGTGAGACTTTTGGTTTTACTTACTTGACACATTACCAGAGCTTCAGTGTCATTATCTATAAAGTGAGTATTCAGGGGATACTTACTGTTTTAGTCAGTACAACATTCATTCAGCTCCCTTCCAAGAACACCTTCCTGAGTTTTTTCTGGGAACTACCTTCCCTTAGATTCAATGCTTGTTTCAGATGATGATGAACCTGCTGTGTGGGTTCAGAAGTAGGCACATGATTTAAGCACATTCAGGGAGTATCAGTGGGAAAGCAACAGTGCTACGATCTTAGTTGGAATTACTGGAAAATCTACTGGAAAGGCAAAATTTGCTTCCAGATAAAGTCAGCATCCTGGGAAACAAAACAAGTGAAGAGAAAGAGAGAATCCATACAATATTATTTGGGCATCCGACTCTGGTGCCTAAAGCCAAATCGCCCCGTTACAATTGCAATTCATGAATAAATAAATCACATTATTTTTTTCCAAAAAGAGGAATGAATACAAAGTAAGATAATAACACTCATATTCTTCTTGTAGGAATTTTGTGCATAAAAGTATTTGCCATAATGCCTGGAAAGAAGTACTCAATACAATTTGTGTTATCTGAGTCAATCTAAATCAGTGGTTGAACCTCGCTGACACTATGACCTGAAGATTGAGGGACCACAACCATCTTCTACAGAATATTTTCCAGCAATAAAGTTTTCTCTGAGAAACAGAACAGATGATTTGGAAAAGTCAGGACTGATCATCCCAAGAAACTTCACTGAGGTGCATTTATAGAGTACATTCCATGTATCAGATTCATGCTCCTGGGCACTGTCCATGTTCCCAGCTAAAGCCAGACTCCCCTTGCCAATATCAGTGCCAAGACTCTGTGGGGCAAACAGCATAGGGCTTATAAAAGAATGTTAACACATATAAATAATACATATTTTATTTTTTTAAAAGATTTTTTAAAATTTATTTATTTGAGAGAGAGAATGAGAGAGAGAGAGCACATGAGAGGGGGGAGGGTCAGAGGGAGAAGCAGACTCCCTGCCGAGCAGGGAGCCTGATGCGGGACTCGATCCAGGGACTCCAGGATCATGACCTGAGCCAAAGGCAGTCACTTAACCAACTGAGCCACCCAGGCGCCCAATAATACATATTTTAAAAAGTCTGTATCCCACAAGAATTAGAGACATTCTGAATTACATCTATCCAAAGGTTTTCACCAGTATCTTTGGAAGGAAGAACTGAAAAATATATCTAACTTCACTGTTTGAGCACAGACTATCTTAAACTTTTTAAACCCCCATCATTTCCAGAAACTTCTGTATTTAGAATACTTTTAATTTTATTAGATGTAGATCTGGACCAGGAGGCAGATATCCTATTTGACTATTTCAGGTCAATAGTCTGGTTCCCAAAGTGAGCACACCTGGGTAAGCAGCACACCTTGAAGAATGTTACCTTAAAAAGCTCAGTCATTTAGATCCAGTTATGCCTTCTGTAGACACCTGCGTGTGGAAGTACACGGGCTCAGCAGCATCTATCCCAGAGTTCCTGTGCAATATTTCTTTAACATGGAGAATCTGACAAATGGCATAAAAAATTGCATCTTTCAGAGTCTTAGAATAGAGCTGTTAACATATTAGCAATCTGTTCGCAGTCTGGACTGTCATGAACAAGAACCTACGCACAATATGAGCCATCATTTATTTTTGGCCCCACCAAGAACGTACATTTATTTTAATAAACTAAGACAAAAAAAAAAACCCCAAAAAACCAAAAAAAACAGGTTGAGATGCACCGAATGGGGTACTGAGAGACGACAAAACGTTGTTGACTCTGTAAGAACAGAGGACAGACTGGGAGCTTGCAACTTGTTTTTAATTTTCACAAAAATAGGCAAGCTATTCTCTTGGTCACTCTAGGAAGAAATCTCAATTACTGTTACCTTTTTTTTAGTAGTGATTGCTTGATGCCATTATTTACAATCTACAAGAGTTGCTTTCCAGAAAGATACTCCACTGGAAACATGCCACAGTATGCTTTTAGCTGGTTGCTAAAACCAAATTATTTTTATTCCTCTTGGGGAGAGTGAGGTACAAGCCTGAACATACAGGTACATGATTCTGGCGAAACATTTTAAATGGGAAACTATGTAGGGTGAAGATGTCTGTACCATAGTAAATTTGAGTAGTTCCTGCAGAACACAGCTCATGTTATCTGACCTGTGCTAGCTGATAATTCTGAAGGGAAGAAACCCCTAAGACTCTTCGTCCACTAATGTGCAAACAATAATGAATGTGCTATTTACACTTAATTTTTGAATTTTGGTCTCTCTCTTGGAATCAGAGGAAGAAAATGACTGGCTTGGAAATCAAAGGCTGAAGAGAAGAAAACCAGAGAGGGCTTTAGTGTGAAAGCAGAGGCTTGATGTGCAGTGCACAGATTGTGCTTGCATAACGATTACATATTTTAAGTGGATTTTTCTAAACTCCAAATACGATAGAAATTTTGCGGGAGAATGGCTATCCCAGATGGGAAAGCAATTTCAGGCATAGTAGCATGCTTGATAGAGAGGTGGGACTAGAGTAAGAGGCATCACCAGTTTAACAATCTGCTGAGCGAGGTGAAGACTGCAACAGCACAGAGTTCCTGTGATCTTTATACAGGACAAGTTTTTATTTTTCTGTTTCCTTTTCACTTCCTAGCAGAAGTAAACAACTTACTCTTTTCTCTTTCTTCTGAAAAGTTTCTTTTTTGCGGAAACCCGTAAGACATTGCTCACAACCATACCTGTTTTCCCGAGAATCAGCTACTGATCCCATTCTCTCTGATTAATGTGAAATTTGAGTGAAACGGCCTGATTGGGATGAGTCCTGAAAAGATGAAACATGCAGTGAGTGTTTTTGGTTTGCAAACTGGCCCCTGAACACAGAGGCCAAGGAGAGACTGAAGAGAGACCTCTCCAGATTGGTAGGTGGTAGATTTAATAAGCAAAGGAAACTACGTACAGGCTTGTCCTGGGTGCTGCAAGTCAAGTAGATCTCTGCATCTGTCAGCCAGAATCTTAAACATTTGTATAGAGGTCTTAATGAGTCACATAGTCATTCCAGATGGTCTTAACAACAGCTTGCTCTTTCAAGGCTGCGTCCTTGAAAACAGTTCCAGCTGTGGTATTGGTGGGAGGAACGTACGTATCAAGGACAGGGCATGGGATGAGAAGCCTCAGATTGCCTGGATCCCATGTGGGTCAACCAGAGGTCATGTCCTCTTGATGACCTCCTCCAACAAGTGTTACTTATGATTGCAAATTCAGGGAACCTGTGGACAAGTTTTAATAAAGCCTGGTAGGTTAGAAGGACTAGAGTTCAAAGAGTTGCAGGCATCTGGGACTGAAGTACTGAGCTCTACACTTACAGGGAAAGAAATTCTGAGCTGGTGAGTAACTTTTAGTGTCCAGACTGTTTCAAGGAATTGTTGAATGGAAGGGGTCAATTAATTTTAAAGGCATAGGATATGATGAATGTTTAGACCATGTAAGAGCGCTTGTTCATAGAGCTTACAATCTCAGTCCAGTTCTTATCGAGGAGGTATTTGTTTCTTTTAGGAAATAATGTGGGCCTAAAGTTGATTAGAAGGGCATATATGTCAAGTTATAGGTTTATTTTAAATAAGCCAAAGTATAACAATCTGTAGTATTTTATTTTGTTTCTGAATTCATAGAGAAAATGTGCTGATCAAACATTTTAGGCACTGTGTAGATTTTTAGATTGTTATAAAGTGATTAATTTTGTGGAACTATACTTCATCTTCTGGAGATAAACTGACAAGATGCCTGTTTCAGGACTAGCTACTCATTCATCTCTCTTGTCAACATAAAAAAAACCCCGCAAAAGTAAGAAAAGACCCTTAGAGTTACTTTGTATAAGTTTATCTCCTCACTGTGATCAGTAGCCTAAACTTTAACCATGGCTATTGACTCAAACCAATTAAACTTGCTTTGTAGTTCTTTTTCACTAGGAACTTTTATCCACTTTATATTCCACATCTCTGTAGCACTCTTGCTTCTTAGATAATCTCTATTGGTTTGCTTATTTTACTTTTTGCATCTTTTGAAACTTAAGATAATTTCCAGAGATAAATATTTCTGAATTGTCTTTTTAAAATAAAGTGGTTATCAGTTTGAAAAATATATAAAGAAATACAAAGTTTTAAGGAATTTGTTATTAAGTTCTATTAGGCAATTATAACTCTAGTTTCAGAATATCAAAAGCCTAACTATTCCTGTTCTACTAAGCCATGTAATTCATGCAAATAGTGGGTTTTGGGGAATAGGATTTTGCAACTTGTTGAAATCATTTCTCAATCTTCCATTGGAGAAACTGCTGTTAGGCCTCTGAGGGAATAACTTGTTTAGCCTTTCCCCTTTTATGTACTACTGCTTACCCTGCTTTCCTTTGTTTAGACCTCTACAAGGGCTACTATTGTAGAAGAAACTAAGAATGTGTTAGCAATAATGTTAGAAATTAGAATTTGTCCAGTCAGCCTTGTGAAAAATAACTTGATTAGAGCCCCAGAAGGTAGAAAATAGAAATGTCCTGCTACTAACAGGTATATCCCAGCTTTTCTTGGTTAAGTCATAGGTGTTACTAAGTCTCCAATGAGTGTAGGAACCATCTACTTCATTGAACTGGTAATGAGATTCACAATAGCTATGGGGACCGATGTATGAGAATATCTTGTTTACCAGCTGTATCATCTTAAATTACTTAATTCCTAGCACTGAAGGTGCTTTAACTAGAAAACAGGCATAGTAACAAATTCTACCTCATTGGGTTACTATACAGATTAAATGAATTAATATTGTAACATTAAGACACAACCACTATTTTAGAGGCACTTCATTGTTTTTGTGCTGTACAAAGAAAAATTACAAAGGCATCAGAATAAAAAGATCTAGGGGCACCTGGGTGGCTCAGTTGGTTAAGCGTCTGCCTTCAGCTCAGGTCATGATCTCAGGGTCCTGGGATCAAACCCCTCATTGGGCTCTCTGCACGACAGGGAGTCTGCTTCTCCCTCTGCCTGCTTGTGCCCTCTCTCTGTCAAATAAATAAAATCTTAAAAATAAAAATTAAAAAGATCTAGTGCCTCAAGTGCTTAGAGTACACTAGTCTTCATTAAAATATTCAATTCCCTCTCTAATTCCTTTTCCTCTTTGAGAAGAGAAATGGAGTAGACCATTCTCTTTAAAAGGAAAAAGAGGTTTTAGAGTATGGTCACTAGTCTCGCTGCCTAGGTTTAAATCCTGACCACCACGTACTTATGTGATCTGGGACAAGAACCCTAAACCACATTTCATTTTTCTCATTTATGAAATAATACCTAACACCTAGAGTTTGCTATGAGGATTAAATGAAATAATGGATAAGGGCTTATCCATACAATGCCACTGTAAATTTTCAACGATGCTATTTTTATTATTGTTAATATAGCCAGTTAGATAAAATATTAAATCAGTATATGACAGAAAGGTAAGATTTCCCACCAAAGTTGGACTGGTTAGAGGTCTTATGTCTTTTGATTTAAAGAATGGTTTCCCAGTATTTTTTTCATTATTGGCACAACTATGAATTTAGTGACTGGTGTAAAAGAGTTAAGTCATGTGGATATAAAAATGAATCTAAAAAGTAGAAACTATTTCTTCTCTGGTCACCTAAAAACTAATACCAATTTATTTTAATATATAAAATTGGGTATTTTATTACCGAGGTGATTTTTCTACGATTTAAAATTATTACTTGTCCTTCTACAAAATAGATCAAAATAAGCTTCTGTAATTTTGCCCTCAGGTTGCAGTGCTAGAAGAGGAAGATCTGTGAACAAAAATGGAACCAGGTAAAGATAATCAAGGCATGAAATGTACTCAGGGTGTCTTAACAAAGCCCAGCTGCAAAAGTCTGGTAGTTCTACTTTTTTTCTTTAAGAGCACAGCATTTATTTATTTTTAAAGATTTTATTTGAGAGAGTGAGAGGGGGGCATGGGGCACAGGGGGGTGGTGGTGGAGACTTGGGGGAGGGAGAAGCAGACTGCCTACTGAGCAGGGAGCTGATGTGGGACTCCATCCCGGGACCCTGGGATCATGACCTGAGCCAAAGGCAATGCTCTGAGTCCCCCAGGTGCCCAATAGTTCCACTTTCATGAGAAGTGGAGATTGATCCAAAGGCGTGGAGAATCTGCCCTTCCTCCTCGACTGTTTTTCATTTCCGTATTGCAGTATCTCAGTTCCCAGGACAATAAAATAAAGGAGCAGATGATAGATAGCCATCCAAAGGCAATATTGCTCTTAAGCACCATTAACATTTTACATTTACATTGAAATAGCAGGCCGGGACTTCTACGGTGATTTTGGCTGTAGGGCAATGCTAAATCCTGAAAGATAGAGAAGCACTTTGAAGAATAGCACCCCAAGCTCTTTCGGCAAGATTGCTTTGATGACTGATGAATCATAATGGCAATTACTGTACTTAATTCCAAAAATTAAGTCACACCTATTTGCTTTCAAGTTTTGTGATTGTATGCAGCATTTTCCCAAAGATACTCGAACTCCTTTGTTTCTTGCCTCTGGTTTTGCATGCATCACCTGCCCTCCTAGAATTCTAACGTGGGTCTCTGTGACACACACTCACCTGAGGTATGCCCGTGTACTTCTATTACCCAACTGTTCGGTCTTACAGACCAAAAACGTTACTCTTTGGTCTGTAAGTGTTCCGGACTCCTGTAACTTGTATTCCTTTTTCTAAAACACAAAGAAAATGTGGCTCTTTCTTTCTCTCCACAGGAAGGCCATTTCATTAATACTTTCAGCTTTTCTCAGGGCTCAGATTGCTGTGGGGGATGGTTTGAAATGTCTGGTCATCATAATTCAGTCACCCAAGGCCTTTCAACTTAACAATTGTAGCTATGGAATAATTTTGATTCCATAGGAACAAAACTAAGCAAGCCGTCTACTCTCATTGGGAAATGTGGCAAATGCTCGGGCATACTGGGAAAGAGTGCAAGGGCAAGAAAATGAGCCATACGAGGTCAGAATAACTTACAGTGCTGTTGATGATATCCTCTTAGTTATTGAGGGGTTATTAATTTTTGTTAAATACCCAAATTATTGGACTTAAGTTTTTTGGTGAAAGGTAATTTAAAAAGTAGCTTATAGTTGTTGAAGGCTGATTGTAATGGAAGAAAAACAATTTTCCCTCTAATCTTCTGACTTCTTAGCTGAGACCCCTGTAATAAGAGACATGCTAACAAGAGAAAAACAAAAGTTTATTAACATGTATACCTCCATGTATATATGGAAGATACCAGGGGGGAAAAGGAGTAGCTCCGTGAGGTGGCTTAGAATTCAGAATTAAATAGCGTCTTAATAAAGGGGACCGAGGATGTAAGCCTCCAAAGGCTTTGGAGGATCTGTCTTCAGGCAGATAAAGGGAGTTCAAAGAAAACCACCTCCAGCGTTTGCTTTTTTTTTTTTTTTAAGTACTTTCAAAATAATCAATACACCAAAGTGGCATATTTTGGGTAGCATGTCCTGAACTCCAGAGTCCTAATTCCGAGTGGCATATCGTGCTACCCTTCTCTGATCATTGGTAAGATCCTGTGCTTAGGACTTCATTGAAATTCCTTCATTTGGGCGCCTGGGTGGCTCAGTCGGTTAAGCGACTGCCTTCAGCTCAGGTCATGATCCCAGGGTCCTGGGATCGAGTCCCGCATCGGGCTCCCCCTGCTCTGCGGGGAGCCTGCTTCTCCCTCTGCCTCTGCCTGCCACTCACCCTGCTTGTGCTCTCTCTCTCTCTCTGTCAAATAAATAAATAAAATCTTTACAAAAATTAAATGAAGGATTTTTTTTAATTATTTATAATCTAGGGCTATGATATTCATTAATTCTTATAAATTACTTGCAATTAGTGGTTTCTGGCACATAGTAATTGTGCAAAAAATGGTAGTGTTAGTCTTTTCCTTATTCATTACAATTATGTGAAACAAGCAGACATGAGCATAATATATATGATCATAAATTCCTGCAATAGTCACAACAATAAAAAGTTCAAACACATTTGAATGATGATTGAATTTGAAACCTAAATTGACTCGGGAAATAGTTTGACCCGGACACTTCATTTGTATTCACTTACATTTATTATGTGCTGATCACAATGGTTAGAAACATAGACTTTTTTAAAAAGTGGCCTTTGAAGAGCATGTAATTGAATTAATTGGGAAGATGCCCTAAGCTTTCAAAATAATTACAGAAAAACATGTTGATGTACCATCAAATGTTAAACAGTAAGATATAGGCAATATGGCTGCTAAAAATAGAGTTTGGAAAGTTTTCCTTGAAGAGATAAAGCTTGCTTAGGTCTTCAAGTTTGAGAATTTAGGTGATTTTAAAGAGGACAAAAAAAAATAATACCCAAGAATGATTTCTCTCTATGGCAAATAGTGGGAGATGAGTTCTTAAAGATGCTTAATACTACACAAAAGTTATTGTATAACCTCTCAATAAAAGTACTCTGCAAAAGTGTGGACCATCTCACAAATACAGTTCTGTATTCTTCATCTTAGATTCTAACATTCTATTTCTTGACAGCCAAAGGCTATTAGCAGGGCCTAACTCAATTATTTCCTGCCTGGATATCAAGAGAGCTGAAGCTGGCATCTCACTAGGCAGTGCCCCCCACCCCCCAATTCCTTGAGTATTGGTTGAAGACAACCCACCGACTAAGGGTTGATTTGCTGTGCTAAAAAAACAGTGAAAGATCAGAACTGAGATTTTAGGCTGAAGTAAATCTGTTAAACTCAATAGCATTTGAGACCCCCTGCCTTGATTCTTTCCCTTTCCTTCTCTCTCCCTTCCCCTGTCATAGTTCACTATTAATACTTGATAACTTTAAAAAATGAATTGAGGCCACTCACAAAAAATGCTCATAAGTTCTTGCAGTCTTGTAAATTATCTGCAACATCTACAAAATATCTTAATGAAACATGACAGGGTTTCTAAGGGTGTTCCCTGGACGTAATGTTTTTTCCACTCTGCTTTTCTTGTCATGGATCCCTCTCTCTTTGGTGGTGGTCCTTTCTCCCTTTTTTTGGTGAGCAGGAAATGCCCTTCCCCCCCATATGTTTTTATTAGAATTAAGGTTGCAGATGGAGTTAAAATAGTTCATCAGTTGACCCTAAAATAGGGATACTATCTTGGATTATCCAGGGGCCCCAATATAATCACAAAAGCCCTTAAATGAAAGGATATAGAAGAAGAGAGTGATAGGGAGATGTGATTATAGAAGAAAGGCACAGATGGGTGCCAAGCTGCTAGCTTTGAAGATAGAAGAGGGGAATCATGAATCCAGGAATGTGGGCAGCCTCTAGAAGCTGGAATAGGCAAGGAAATAAATTCTCCCCTGGGCCTCCAGAGAAAAAGGCAGCGCTGCCCACACCTTGCTTTTAGCCAAGTGAGATCTATACTGGATTTTTAACCTACAGAATTGTAGTGCCTTGAATTTATTATATTACATTTGTGATAATTTGTTATAGCAGCAGTGGGAAACTAATGCTCTTTCATAAATCCAAATACATATTATAGATTCCATGATGATAGGTATTTTTTTATGAAGTTCTGTAGATTTCCCAATTACTGGATCAGTGTTTTATATATAGAAGCAATTAGTAAATGCCTGTTGGGTTAATTATGGAAAGGTGGAAATGGCAATCTAGGTGTTATACTGGGTTGAGGACTTATGATGAAGAATATGTGGGAAGGGCTGGTCTATACTCAGAAATGGACCTGAGATAAACTGGTAAGAAATGGTACTAAGATGGATCTGAAATCCAGCTAAGAATAAAGATGAAATTAAGAACAGCTATAGCAAATCAAGTACTACTATATGCACCTCAGTTTTTCTCATTTGTAAAATCGGGTTAACAATCATACTTAACTCACAAAGTTGTCAGGAGGCTTGCATGGCATAACACATGTAAAAATCTTTTTTTTTTTTTTTAAGATTTTATTTATTTATTTGAGACAGAGAGAATGAGAGACAGAGAGCATGAGAGGGAGGAGGGTCAGAGGGAGAAGCAGACTCCCTGCCGAGCAGGGAGCCCGATGCGGGACTCGATCCTGGGACTCCAGGATCATGACCTGAGCCGAAGGCAGTCGCTTAACCAACTGAGCCACCCAGGC
>NW_028013601.1:0-783 GCF_054177405.1 Leptonychotes weddellii
AAAATGTGTAGATGGAACTGCTCCTTCTTCTCCAACACTGGTCAGCCTCGGTCCCTCTTCCTGCCTGCGGTGGGTCATCTGACCCCCTTCTGTGTGCCCGGGAGACTTCGCCTGGATGTGAAAGCCTCCATTGCTACGTACTCTGAACTATGATGCCATGTACGATGTTCCGTACAAAAAACCACTATATACCATATGCATACACATGTTCACGTGGAAGAATAGTTGACCATGAACATGAACTGAACAAGATGTATACATATATATACGTATGCAGGCATGTGCATCATGGCCATGGCAATCTTGTGTGTATGCACATAGGCCCCGCACAAGGTAAGGATCGAATCACTGATCTAAATCTTGGCTGGATGCCTATGACCAGCCCAGAGCACAAGAGCATGGGAGGCCTGTGGGGGGCTGCTGCAAGGCCATCCTCTCTAGGCTCCCTGCCCGTCGGAAGGCTGTCAGGAGGCTTTCTTGTCTCCTCCCCAGTTCCGATGCAGGAAGGAGCCTTCAGTGTCTGCCCCCGGGTTATAGCTGAAGACTGGATAAGCTCTCAGCTGCAGGCTGGAACCAGCTCCTTGGGCAGAGGGTGTCCCATCACTCATGCCGCAGTCATCTGTCCACTTTGGTTTGGGCATCACACTGGGTAAGAGCCACAGGGAGCTGGCACATTCGGCCACTCTTGCTTCGACTGTTTACATAAACAATAAACTGTCTTTATCTAAAAAGGATTCATTATTCCTTCACCAGTTCAATCTGTCAAGCCTTAGCCCTTGCCTT
>NW_028013602.1:0-783 GCF_054177405.1 Leptonychotes weddellii
CACTTGGTATGTTTGACTTCAAGGAAGGATGAGAAATGGAGTCTTGATCATTGGAAATCGGTTTATAAATGAATACTGATGGTCTGAGGAAACCTAGTACAGTCTCTGCTACAGCTATCTTTTAATATAAACGTGATCATTCCTACCCAGCTCCTGGAATAACTAGCACATGATAACTTCCAAGAAGGTCTCTATCTATGCCAGTTATAGGCAAGGACACTGTGATGATGGAAACTTCCAGTAGCCACCAGCCACATCTGGCTACTGAGTACATGGAATGTATTTAGAGTGGCTGAATAACTTAACTTTCTCTATTTAAATCTAGTTTAACTTCAATTTAAATAGTCACAGGGAGATGGTGACTCTCATACTGGACTATGCAAGTCTAGACAGTCCCAGGAAAGGGACTAAGTTCCTCAAATATAAGCCATCCTCTGGCAATAAAGGTAAAACTTCAAAATATTTTCACTACAGCAACAACAACAAAAATAATGTAAAGATCCATCAAGATATTTTTATATCAATACTTTGCTCTCTACATTTTTGTCATTGTGTTACACTTTTATGCAGTGGATAAACAACCAACGGCTCCATTGGCAGTTGACTCAGTAAATTTTAAGTAAGAACAAATGGAAAATGATAGAAAGTTTTGGTTTTTTAGCTGTGTGTGTGTGTGTGTGTGTGTGTATTTTAAGGCAGAGCTTTAACCCAGGCTTTCAGAGAGTAAGAACATGTCCCTAAAAACCCTTCCACTTTGTCCTTTCCACTCTAAGATCCTTATAT
>NW_028013603.1:0-783 GCF_054177405.1 Leptonychotes weddellii
TCCTGCCTTCACACTCGGCTCACAGTTGGTGTATCTCCTCCAGGCAGCACTCCCTCTCCAGCCCTCCTGCAGCCCCTGGCAGGGGCCGTGGCCCGGTTCTGGAGCCAGCGCCAACGGCCCTCGGCCACCTGTGCCACCTGGGCGGGCTTCCACTACCGGACCTTTGATGGGCGCCACTACCACTTCCTGGGCCGCTGTGGTTACCTGCTGGCGGGCGCCGCTGGTGCCACCTGGGCCGTCCACCTCACGCCCAGGGGGCACTGCCCCCAGCCTGGGCACTGTCAGCTGGTGAGGAAGGGAGGTGGGGAAGGACACAGGAAGGGAGCTGCACAGGGGGAGGAGGCGAGCCGCTGAACACCTCTTCCACTCTGCGTCTCCCCGCAAGGCCCGAGTAATGATGGGACCCGAGGAGGTGCTGATCCAGGGCAAAAATGTCTCTGTGAACGGGAAGCTGGTACCTGATGGGGAGTCTCAGCTGCTCCACGGTACTGTAGGCAGCAGGAGACTTCCCAGGGCCCCATTTGTTCCTCGGGGACAGCCTGCCTACCCCCGGGGGCAGGGACAGCAGAAGGGGCAGCTGAGTGGGAGACTGCTGCCCCGCCCCCCACTGTGATTGGGGGGTATTTGGAAATGAGGAGCCTGCTGAGGAGCCAGGAGGTCATGGACCTAGTCTCCAGGTTGACTCCTGCAAGCCAGCCCCGCTCATCCCCTCACAGTGTGGCTTGGGGCAAGTCCCTTACTAACCCCTCTGAGTATCAGGACGCCTGGCCGGCTCAGTCGGTA
>NW_028013604.1:0-783 GCF_054177405.1 Leptonychotes weddellii
GTCTTTGGGAAGAGGCAGTAGGACAGCAAGGGTTGAAACGGGGAATTATTCAGATGGTGTGCGCTCGCCACAGTGGGAAAGGTCAGAGGTGGTGACAATCCAGATGATCCTTGAGGGTAAAGCAACAAGATTTCCTGCAGATTGCATATAGAATGTGAGAAAAGGGTTCCAGAAGTGTATGGAGATTTGGACTCTCTGGTATGGGTAATGCTGTCCAGGCACCCATCTCTAGACTCAGCAGTGTGAAAACTAATGAACTCAAGTAATCATTATTTCAAGTTTTGAGATTTAAACCGAATGACTATATGGATCTTCCCTGTTTTAGACCAAGGATCCTATTTGATATGATAAAACGGACGTTGTTATAGACTACTTCAAATTGGAGGAGAGTAATTTCTAATCTCTATTTATATCCTCTTTGTTTTTTATGACAAACACATTCCCTAAAGCCCTTAAAATCTCAGAGATGCTGGAAGGAATGCTCATAAATACTCCAGGTAAATACGCTGTTTTGGTCATTCATCAGCTTTGGTACATAATGGAAAATACAAGGATATGATCGATACGCATTTTTGATTGTAGTAAAACTGATTAGAAATCATTTTGAGCTTATTAGCCCTAAAATATATGAGGGAACATAAGTTTCGATGTTGTCCAAATATAAATGGGTTCTTGTGCTTGGAACATCCCAAATACACATATGGTAAACTCAACTTTTTAGTGGCAAGTTATTATGCCTCTTGTCTGCCCATGACATCCTCCTTGACTCTGATGCCATCTATC
>NW_028013605.1:0-783 GCF_054177405.1 Leptonychotes weddellii
CAGGGGGGGCCACTGGCCCATGTGAAGGAGAAAACACATCTGCTGTCCTCAGTGATGACGGACCTCCTGTTTCACTCCTCAGTATCGTAGTTCGGGAGAACTTACACCTTATCCAGACAGGGCACTTCTGAGAATGGAAGCTGCTTTCTCAGAAACAATCAGGACAGTGGGGGTGAACCCAGCAGTCCTGGGTAAACTGAGGCATTTCAGTCACCCCAATTACCTGGACTTGAAGAGATCTGTTCAACAGTTGTGCAACTCAAGGAAACTGGGAAGTATGTGAAGTTTGTCTTCCCTGGTGCCATTTTTACTATTTTTCCTGATTCTTCCATTCCTGGGCAACACTTTTTGGCCAACAAGATAATAAAATACCACCCCCCAACACACACACACACACATCTTTTAGAGAAGGTCTCTGCAGATTCAGACTTAATTGTAAGAAAGTATGAAGAGTTAAAAAAATTTTCTTGTGATGATTTGTACTCTCATGAGGATCAAAGTCTCAAACTAAAGCAAGGCCCATCTGAGAGTAAAATACAGAGAGTCTATTGGTGAGTGGGGATATTTAAGAAAATGTATCGCAAGGGGCGCCTGGGTGGCTCAGTTGGTTAAGCGACTGCCTTCGGCTCAGGTCATGATCCTGGAGTCCCGGGATCGAGTCCCGCATCGGGCTCCCTGCTCGGCAGGGAGTCTGCTTTGTCCTCTGACCCTATCCCCTCTCATGTGTTCTCTCTCTCTAATTCTCTCTCTCTCAAATAAATAAATAAAATCTTTAAAAAAAAA
>NW_028013606.1:0-783 GCF_054177405.1 Leptonychotes weddellii
TGTCCATTGTGAGATGTTTACCCCTCACGTGCAGCCTCCCTGCTTGGTTAGGTGGTTGCCCAGGTTGGAAAGATGTGTCTCATTGTAGTGACATTCACTAGCCAGCACTGTGCGCTCTCTCATCCTTCCGCTCTGTGCTCAACCCCATAGCAGCTGCTGGGCCTCGCTTGATCTCAGCCCCAATGTGTGCAGATCCCAGGACTCAGCCGGTGAACGAGGCCCCCTCTGCAGAGCTCTCTTCTCTCCAGATGCCAGCTATCTGGGTGCCACGCAAACTGATGTTTACCGCCGTGGCCGGTGTGGCTGCCAGGCTCTGCTTTGACACCTGTTCCCCAGCTGCAGCCCTGAAACCCACCCCGGGCCCCTGCGGTGCTTACTGCTGAGTCGGCTTCCCCTCAGGGGTCTTATCCTTGTGCAGCCTGAAGCCTGAAGCCTGAAGCTGTCACCTCCCGTCCTAGGACGGAGTCATGGTGTTGCTTCTGGGGGGAGGCTACTCCGTAATCCCCAGAAACCGAGTCAGCTGCCCTATTGTAAATATTGACTTTAGGAATTTAATTTCTTTAGGTGATATTTGCTGTCACGTAGGGTAGATGTCACTCACTATTTTCTAACTTTTTGCTCTTTGCATGTCCCTCTTTGGGTCACGTGGGTCTGGAATCCACACACGTAAGAGGATAGGAAAATACTGTTGAAAAATTAATAATGTGGTGTACCTACGGATCAGGGGGATGGGACTAGATGTGTCACTGTAGCTAGAGATAGGGAAGCTTCTTGAAAATATTG
>NW_028013607.1:0-782 GCF_054177405.1 Leptonychotes weddellii
CTGGAGAGTGTGCAGCAGGCCTTGAAAGTAACTGAAGGCTTTGATGGCACCATGGTGACGCTTGTCTCCCGAAGGTGTCATGCACTTGAAAAGCAACATATCTCTCCCACTCTCTGAAGGGAAATTTGTTCCACAATGTGTCTGGGTATGCAGACCTAGTCAAGAGAGAGATGAGACAGGGGCTTGAGAGCTTGAACTCTGGGGATCAGGTGCATCCGAATTTAAATTCCCACTCTATCACCACTACTTGTGTGGGCTCAGGTAGGTCGTGACTCGACTTCCCCATCTGTTAAATGGGTGCAATAACAGAACGTCATTAGCATGAGAAGATTGAGGTACATATTCTATGCGAGATACTGAGCCTGGTGCCTGGTTCAGGGAAGAGCTTAATAGTAATATTAAAAATAATCATCATCATTTTTATTTATGGTGTGGGAGATAAAGGCACACCTAGAATCTAGAATTGGAAAGTCCTGGCCGCTATTTTAATTTTTTTAATTTTTTACCCTTTGATTGAAGCCTGGCTGACACACCATGTTACCCTAGTTTCAAGTGCACGACACAGTGATTTGATAAGTCTGTACGTTGCACCGTGCTCACCACAAGCGTAGCTACCATCTGTCATCATACGGCACTATTTTTTTTTTATTCTTATGTTAATCCCCATACATTACATCATTAGTTTTAGATGAAGTGTTCCATGATTCATTGTTTGTGCATAACACCCAGTGCTCCATGCAGAACGTGCCCTCCTCAATACCCACCACCAGGCTAACCCATCC
>NW_028013608.1:0-782 GCF_054177405.1 Leptonychotes weddellii
TCAGTGACGATGCCAGAGCTGGCCGTGGCGGTGGTGGCGAGGGTCTCAGCGATGGTGATGGAGCTGGCCGTGGTGGTGGTGGCGAGGATATCAGTGACCTTGCCAGAGCTGGCCGTGGCGGTGGTGGCGAGGGTCTCAGCGATGGTGATGGAGCTGGCCGTGGTGGTGGTGGCCAGTGGCCAGGATATCAGCGATGGTGCCGGTGTTGGGCATAGCGGTGGTGGTGAGGATATCAGCGACGGTGCCGGAGTTGGCATTGGCATTGGTGCCAAGATTATCAGCGATGGTGCCAGTGTTGGCCATGGCGGTGGTGGCTAGGGTATCCGCAACGGTGCCGGAGCTGGCCATGGCGGTGGTCCCGAGGATATCAGTGATGGCGCTGGCATTCGGCTTGGCGTTGGTGCCGAGGATATCAGCAACGGTGCCGGAGCTGCCCGTGGCGGTGGTAGCGAGGATATCAGCGATGGTGCTGGTATTGGGCTTGGTGGTGTTGGCGAGGATATCAGCGACGTGCCAGAGCTGGCCGTGGCGGTGGTGGCGAGGATATCAGCGACGGTGCCAGAGCTGGCTGTGGCGGTGGTGCCGAGGGTCTCAGTGATGGTGCCAGAGCTGGCCATGGTGTTGGTGGCCAGGATATCAGCGATGTTGCTGGTGTTGGGCATGGCAGTGGTGCCGAGGATATCAGCGATGGTGCTGGAGTTGGCCGTGGCTTGGTTTTTGGCCTTAGGGTCTCAACCCACTTCACAAAACAACACCTAGGATCAGAGAGGGCCATGCACACA
>NW_028013609.1:0-782 GCF_054177405.1 Leptonychotes weddellii
ACAGCGAGAGAGGGAACACAAGCAGGGGGAGTAGGAGAGGGAGAAGCAGGCTTCCCACTGAGCAGGGAGCCTGATGCGGGGCTCGATCCCAGGACCCTGAGCTGAAGGCAGACGCGTAATGACTGAGCCACCCAGTCGCCCCCCTATTTATTTATTTTTTTAAAGATTTTATTTATTTATTTGACAGACACAACGAGAGGGGGAACACAAGCAGGGGGAGTGGGGGAGGGAGAAGCAGGCTCCCCGCGGAGCAGAGAGCCCAGTGAGGGACTCGATCCCAGGACCCCATTGCCTTATTTATTATAACAACCTCATGGGAGGCCAATGATTTTCTCCCAATTTTCAGGCAGTCTGATTGTATAAGGGCACAGACTTAGTAAGGCCAGTCTGAGTAAAGACTGTGATCTCATGCTCAGTTTGGCTCACAAGTTCTATTCAGCATTTGTAACAATTTCCTTTTTTTTTTAAAAATTTTTTTATTAACATATGTATTATTTGTTTCAGGGGTACAGGTCTGTGATTCATCAGTCTTACACAATTCACAGCGCTCACCATAGTACTTACCCTCCCCAATGTCCATCACCCAGCCACCCCATCCCTCCCACCCCCCTCCACTCCAGTAACCCTTAGTTTGTTTCCAGAGATTAAGAGTCAAACCGTAAGGTTTGTCTCCCTCTCCGGTTTCGTCTTGTTTCATTTTTCCCTCCCTTCCCCTATGATCCTCTGTCTTGTTTCTCAAATTCCTCATATCAGTGAGATCATATAACACTTGTCTTTCTCTG
>NW_028013610.1:0-782 GCF_054177405.1 Leptonychotes weddellii
TTTCTTAACAGTTTGCAGGAGTTTATCAGATACTTCGAATATTACTAGATCCTTGTCAGCTTTCTGTGTCGCAAGCATCTTCTGTCATTTGTCTATTAACCTTATTTATAGTGTTGGCAACGGAACAGAGTTTTGATTAAATTAAACCTGCCAATATTTCATTTTAAATTTTATGCTCTTGAGATATTGTTGAAAAGGTTTTCCCCTCTTTCAGTGCCACAGAAATTTTTTTTTTTTGTACATTTTGTACTGTTTGTGTAACTTCCACATTTAGGACTCTGATCCTTCTGGAGTTCACTTTTGTGAATGGTGTAAATCGGGATCCGGTTTAATTTTTTTTCCACATGGTGACCCAGTTCTCTTTTCCTCCATTACTTGTAGTGCCTTCTGTATCATTTATCAAGTTTTTATATATATCTGGGTCTCTCTCCCCATCCCCTTTTCTACTCCATTGGTTTATTGGTCTGTTTTTGGGACAAACTATTATTATGGCTTTGTAGTATGTATTAGTTGGCCAGGTCACATAACAAAGTACCACAGACGAGATGGATCAAACAACAGGTATTAATTTTCTCACAATTCTGGAGGCTAAAAGTCTGAGATCAAGGTGTCAGCATGGTTGTTTTTTCCCGAGGTCTCTCTCCTTGACTGTGTCTTCACGTGGTTTTCCCTCTGTGTGTCCTAATACACTGTTCTTATAAGGACAGCAGCCATATTGGATTGGAGGCACCCTAATGGCCTCATTTCAGTTAACTACCTTTTTTTAAATATTTTATTTATTT
>NW_028013611.1:0-11579 GCF_054177405.1 Leptonychotes weddellii
CCACAACTTAGATTCAAACATCACTGTATGAGACACTGTGCCTAACTGTGACAATGCCCTTGACCCTTTGGTCCTCAGCCTTTTTTAAGTGGGGCTTGAACTCACGACCCTGAGATTAAGACCTGAGCTGAGATCAAGAGTCCAATGCTCAAGTGACTGAGCCACCCAGGCACCACTGGTCTTTAGCCTTTTTTATTTCCTAATACATTCATTCACTTAGAGGAAATAAATTGAATTGCCTATAAAGTCTGACCTTCCTAGGATGTAGGTTTCTTAATGTTTTGCTGACCTTTGAGTAGAAATTTTTTATCACTAGATAGTAATTGTTTAGTTTCAGCACAAATATACCCAGGATCTAGGCCAATAAACCAATGCTGATTTGCATGCCTACCCAGTTTGATCCTTTTATTATTTTAGTAACTGTAATTTCTCATAAAATAATTTACTAATAACTTCTAATTTTATTATTCAAAGAGCTCTTCTACGTACAAGTGTCTACAAGTGTCTCTTCACTGATGTAAAACTTGCTTTCTTCAAGATTAAGTATAAAACTTTAATTAAAATACTTGAAGCAATAAAGTCAAATTCTAATCCCTTTATGTAGTTAATGAAATGGAATTAAAAGAGAGAGGAATAGTGGATTTTTAAAAAATGATATCCAATCTTTTTAAAATTTTCATTATCTCCCAAAAATAAGTTATCTGAGATAATATTTCTTCTTTATATGAGGCAGAGTATTCCAGTGAAGTTGTATTCACTCAGTCAGTAGTAAAATAATCAGCTACAGGGAATTTTGCTTCTATAAAATAAATGTCTGGCCTGCTTAGACACATACCATCTCTTTGTAGGCCACTTCTATGTAATTTTATCTTATGTAGGTATCTCATCTCAGCATTCATTATGGAAACAGAGACAATTCTCTAATTTTAGTGAATGCAAAGACACCAGCAGCAAGCAGCTGTACCATGTAGAACTTTCATAATTTGTTCTATAGTATTTTAACACACACCACGCACACCTTCAGTTCCCTTCCCCACCTCCATACAAAGTTGCTTGACCACAGCTGCCGTGAACAGTGTTAAAGTCCATTTGATCCTACATAGATATGTCCAAGGGAGAAGTTCTCTCCACCACCACAATTATGCTATTACACATCTTGTGCATTGTGAATAGTAAATCCAACTATTCTAAATATCTCTTCTTGCACAAAGTTGGCAGCTCTCTACTTTTCCAGATGCATAAGACTTAAAAAAAATAATTCATAGCTATTAAAATTACAAGTAACAGGAGAACCATCTCTTGAAGATTAGAAGAATAGTCCTTGAAAAAATGACTTGCTATGGACAAGAAAACTTAAAAAAAACTGCGATGCTTTATGAAACAGAAGGGGAAAGCTAGTATCATGAAATGAAGTCACTGTGCCTTCTTCATGAACACATATTAGAGTATTTGCCACATAGTACTCACTAAAAAAATATTTGTTTGTTTTAATAGTTGAAGAAAAAGATTTCTGAACTAAAAATAAGACCAGGGTATGCACATCAACACCAAACACATCCTGGGTAAATTTTGTGTTTAAAGAATGAAAGGTAGGTAGATAGGTAGGTAGATAGATAAATATATGAGAGAAGGGGAGGATAGAGATTTCTATCAGCATTGAATAAAGTGGAAAAAAATAGGAATGGAAATCAGTCTGGGCTCAAATTTCCCTGGAAATACTAGGCCCCAAAGGGCAATCAGGAAACCACTATAGACTTTAAGAAAAAGTTGTAACATAACCTCCATGTCCCCTGCAAAAATTTATCTTGACGAACTTTTTTTTTTTAAGATTTATTTATTTATTTGAGAGAGAGAGTGCATCACACATGGGAGTGGGGGGAGGGACAGAGGGAGAGGGCGAGAGAGAATCCTCAAGCAGACCTCCCACTGAGCGCAAAGCCCAAAACAGAGCTCAGATCCCACAACCCTAAGGTCATGACCTGAACCGAGATCATGACCTGAACCAAAATCAAGAGTCGATGCTTAACAGACTGAGCCATCCAGGTGCTCTACCTGTCAAACTTTTATGCTTAAGAGCAACAGAAAAATATTTCAAGCATTTTCTTATTATAATTATTTTTGAAATATTATGTAAATATTTTATACCAGCAGTCTTCAATAAAAGATACAGTTACCTTAGGAGTACACAAAGATTTTCCAGGGAGATAAATGGGCACAGATAGTTTCATGGGAATCAATTCCTACATCCTGAATACATGCACTATTTCTTAAACTAGTTTGCTTGGTTCTTCTTTCCAAACTCCCATTTAATGACCACCTTTATCCTACTTGACAAAATAAAGGTCCACCTCTTATCCATCCAGAAAATAACTATTGTACATGATTCCCCTTGGTGTAAATATCTCTGACATGATTCAGAATAATAGTATTAGGATTGAAAAAGTGACTCTAAAGACAGTAAAAACACAGATCAGAGAGGTAGTATCTGTTGCCTTTAGAGGAGTCTGCTTCAGATTCCTCCTCCCTCTCATAAATAAATAAATAAATAAATAAAATCTTTTTAAAAAATAAAGAACTAACACTGTTATACAAAATGCTTTCTATTCTTATCTATTTAAACATTACTTTGCATTTCCTAGAATTTTTTAACAAATGTACTATTTTCAGCCTGACTTCTTTCAATCAGCATAAATCCGTGTTGTTGCATACATCAATAGTTCACTTCTTTTTATTAATGAACAGTATTTAATTCTATGGCTATACTACAGTTTGCTTGCCCACTCAGCTGTCGATACATGTTTATGTTGTTTTTGGCTATTACAAATAAAGATGGTATGAACATTTGTGTAGAAGTTTTTGTATGGACACATGTTTTAGTAAGTATGTAATATGAAATAATAGTTAATTTTCTTTACTCTTGCATAAATATCTAGAAGTGGAATGAGCAGATCATATGGTAGGTTATGTTTAATATTTTAAGAAGCTGACAAACTATTTTCCAAAGTGGTTGTGCCATTATATATTCCTACCAGCATTTTCTGAGAGTTCCAGTTCTCCCATATCCACCAACACCGTGTAATCTGAAGCTAAAGTAGTGCTTAGAGGAGATTTATAGCTTAAATGCTTATATTAGAAAAAGAAAGTTCTAAAATCAATCATCTAGTCTTCCAAAATAAGAAAGTGGAAAAATAGGAGCAAGTTATATCCAAAGCAAGCAGAAAGAAGGAATTTATAAAGAGCAGAAATAGGTGAAATTAAAAATAAAAATACAGTAGAAAAGAAAAATCAATGAAACCAAAGGCTGATTCTTGAAAGCACCTGTGTGAAACAGTCCGTTAAGCATCTGCCTCTTGGTTTTGGCTCAGGTCCTGATCTCAGGATCATGAGATTGAGCTCCGCGTCGTGCTCTGTGTTCAGTGTGGAGTCTGCTTGAGATTTTCTCTCCCTCTACCTCTGCCCCTCAGCTCATGCTCTCTCTTTCAAATAAGTAAACCTTTTTTAAAAAATTGGTAAATCTCTAGCTAGCTGTACTAAGAAAAAAAAAGTAAATTAACAATAGAAGGAATAAAAGAGGGGCCACTGCTACAGGTCTGACAAGACACTAAAAAGATACTTAATTCATCTGTGATAAAGATAATAAGATAATGAGGGAACTAAAAAGATAAGGGAATATTACAAAAGATAAAAAGATAATAAGGGAATATTATAAAAATACTATGTGCATAAATTTGATGACCCAGATGAAATGGATCAATTCATTGAAGGACACGAACTATCAAAATTCATTCAAGAAAAAATGCAGGTAACTTGAATATTGATGAATTTATTACAGAAACTGAATTCACACTTGTTATTGTTGTTTTAAAGCACTAAAAAAGACTCCAGGTCCGAAGATTTCACTGCCAAATTCTACCAAACATTTAAGGAAGAAATAATTCTAATTTTACACAATCATTTAAAAAAATGGAAGAAAAGGAAACTTCTCAAAAACATTAGAAAGAAATGTGCTGACCAATATCCCTCATGATTATAGATACAACCCCCCTCCAAATGTTAGCAAATCAAATTCAACTGTATATAAAAAGGATAATACATCACAACCCAGTAAAGTTTATCATGGAAATGCAAGATCGGTTCAACATTCTAAGAAGAATCAATACAATTTATCATGTTAACAGACTCAAGCATAAAGTCATGTGATAATCTCCATAGACGCAGAAAAAGAATTTGAAGCTTCCATCCCAATATACCTAGCAATGGCCTCAGGTCCATGTACTTCTCAGCAGAAAGACCCTGTCAGCAGGTCAATACTCATATGGCCAGAGGTGAGTTGTACTTGTTACGTGTTTTATTATTTATTTATTTAAGAGAGAGCACGCATGCATGCAAGAGACCACAAGCAGGGGGAGCAGCAGGGCAGCAGAGGGAGAGGGAGAAGTAGGCTCCCCACTGAGCAGGGAGCCTGATGCGGGGCTCAATCCCAGGACCCTGGGATCATGATCTGAGCCAAAGGTAGACGGTTAACGGAGCCACCCAGGCACCCCAGCTTGCTTATGTGTTCTAAGAAATAAGGACTGCATGGGTATACGGATATCACCTGGACAGTAATCTTTCCAAATCAAGCTCCTTGAGCCCTCTGTCATGAATGGAGAAGTGGGGGGAGGTGAGAAGGTGATGCCCCTTTCAACAAAACATTTCTGTCTTTGTCATCAGCATTTTACAAAGATCTGAGTTTTAGGAGAAATGAACAAGAGAGGAGATTGGAATAGCTCAGGGGCCTTCAAACTTCTTTTGATAATGTTTTAATGGGATTTATGAATCTCACTTTGTGGCTTAAACAAAAATCCTCTTGCCGAGAACTTGAACAGTACTTTTGCAGACTTCGTCTTTTGTTAAGAGACACTAGGAGGCAATGATGAGTCCCAAACGTTTTTCTTGGTGAAATGCCTTCTGTTTTCTTTGGAATGTTTCCCTCTGTAGCCCCAGGACTATGAGATATCCATTTGGCCTTTGAGACAACAGCAGTAGAATGTTTTCTAGTAATACCTGGAGCAGAGCGCTTGGTGGATCTGTTCTAATAATAATAAGGGCTTGAAACTAATTGTAGCCCTACTTTCCATTCATTTGTTCATTGTTTACCATAAAATTCAACATTCCCATCATGGTTCACAAGGCGCTACCCCTCTAGCCCCTTACCCTGTGACTCTGTTTTCTAACTTCCAGCCACTATTTCATAAAGCCTTCCTAAAATTTGCCTTCAGACCTGCTGTTCCCTCTACGTGAGATTCTCTTCCCTTCATTCCCCACCTGCTTAACGCCTAGTCATGTTTCAAGTGTCATCCTAAAGGTTTTCCTCAGGGATACCTGCCCTGAACACACCACCCAGCTAGGAACTGTTGTCTCCTATACTGTCTCCTCGTACCCACACTGTTTTTTCATTGCACTTAGCACGATATGCTCTTTTATATCCATTTGTGATCTTGTCTTTGGCATTTGTCCCACCAAGTTGTAAATTCCATGCAGGGAGGAGCAAATTTCACTTTATTTTTTTTTTTCCCCAGGAAAATTTAACAGGCTTATGTATAATTGTTATAAAGTTGAACTTGTTCACTGAAATATTTTGATTTGCATTAATGCTTTATGTCCCCACATTTATATTAAAAATTCACATACAAATGAAAATGGAAAAACGGCCAATACCTGATCTCTGTCCCCTATTTTTTCACTTGCAATCATATGCTTAGGTACATTTGACCCCATGGGGGGAAAAAACATCTAATGTTCAGAACCACCAATAACAGGAAGAAAAGAATCCTTTTTTTTTTTAAAGAATTAAATGCTTTCCATCATAGTGGATTCTTTTTTTTTTTTTTTAAGATTTTACTTATTTATTTGAGGTAGAGTGAGAGAGAGCACAAGCAGGGCAGAGGGGCAGAGGAAGAGGGAGAAGCAGACTCCCTGCTGAGCAGGGAGCCTGACATGGGGCTTGATCCCAGGACCCTGGGATCATGACCTGAGCTGAAGGCAGATGCTTGGCCATCTGAACCACCCAGGCGCTCCATTCATAGTGGATTCTTAAGCACTTCTCCACCTATGCAGCATGCTAGCTGGATGTCCTTTGGCATAATTGTTACACCTTCCGCCTGGAAAGCACATAGGTTGGTGTCTGCAAAAAGGCCCACCAGATGGGCCTCCCTTGCCTCCTGCAAAGCATCAAGAGCTGCGCTCTGGAAGTACAGGTCTGTTTTTTTGAAGTCCTGAGCAATTTCTCACACCAGACGCTGGAAAGGAAGTTTGCCAATGAGAAGTTCAGCGGACTTCTGATAACAACCCAATTTCACGGAGTGCCACAGTAGGGGGCCAGCAACCACGAAATTTCCTCACCCCTCAGTAGAGGGCGCACTTTTGTAGCCAGTTGCTTCCTCGGTGCTTTACCGCGGGTTGATGGGCTGATTGGCTGGCAGTGGGCTTTGCAAGAACCGCGGTGTGAAGACCTCCTTACTTACCCTCCCTTCTCCTCCGGCTGGAGCGCAGTGAGGGGGAGGCAGCGCGGCATTAGCCAGCCAGGGCAGAGCGGGAGCGCCTGCGAACACCACAATGTTCACTTTCTACACCTTGTGTCTCCAGTGCATAAACTAATTCCTAGCACTTAGTAGGGGCTCAATAAATCCTTATTGAATGACTGTTGAATGGATTTCCACTATCCTTCTGGACTTTAATACTAGAACCAAAGTGAATACGTGATTTGAACCCCATCAAAATATGTTACTGTAACTTTTTTTATTATGTTCTGTTAGCCACTGTATAGTACATAATTAGTTTTTGATGTAGTGTTCAATGATTCATTAGTTAAGTATAACACCCAGTGCTCATCACAGCACGTGCCCTCCTCGATACCCGTCACCCTGCTACCTCCTCCCCCCACCCTTCTTCCCGCTGAAACCCCTAGATTGTTTCTCGGGTTCCCTAGTCTCTGATGGTTCATCTCCCTTTCTGATTTCGCCCCCTTTGGATTTCCCTCCCTTCCCCTGTGGTCCTCCCCACTATTCCTTATGTTCCACATATGAGTGAAACCATATGATAATTGTCTTTCTCTGCTTGACTTACTTCACTTAATATAATCCCCTCTCATCAAAATCCTAGAGGAGAATATAGGCAGTTAGTTACCTCTTCGGCATCAGCCACAGCAACTGTGATTAACTTTTAACAGCATAGCATACCTGTTCAATTCACATGCACTGCTAACACATTAATAAAATTATTGTAGCCTAAAAGAAGGAGGCACGGTTCTGAATGTGTGTTGGATTGGAGTGTCCGAGCCTCAAGCAGCCTCACCACCTGTTCCATCTGGCATTACTACCATGGGTTGCCACCGCACGAGATCTGATAGCTTGGATAAAAATAGTTTAGCCACACTTTCCAGTAATTTCATTTCAAATTTTCACTTTTCTGTATTTCTCAACCATTTCCTACATACAATGAGAAACAGTTAACAATTTTATTTTTCTAGTGGTCTCCCGCTCTGTGCTTGACCCAGTGATAACAATCAGCATAGGGAATCCAAGAAGGGTGTGTGATACAGACTATCTCCTCAACTGCTAAAAATAGGATGATATGTTTGTTTCATTTGTTATCTTCTCATTTTTTGCCGTTTGAAATAGCACCCCAAAGTTGGGGTGACGAGGTTGAAATACCCAGTCTATCTTTGCCCTGGCAGCTCAGCCACACATCTGTACCTTCCATTTGTCAGTTGCTAGACAACTATGGTGTCTAGCTACAGTGTGACGATGATAAGGAAATTAATAATGTTGACCATTTTTCTCCTAGCCTAATGGTTGGTTTAATTAATTGGTTGCCAGGCACAGCAGATTCTATTTTGATGTCCTAAGTCATCCATTATGAAGACAACAACTCTAATAGACTCAGTATCCAAGAGCTAAATGAGACTTTATTTGAAATCAGCCCAACTACAATGACAACATTATAACTTCAACATGAAGACATACGGTTTGATAAATAATTTCAGGACAATGACTCATGTGAAATTGGAATCGCTCCAGGAAATCTTAGCTAAAATGTATAGAAGAATGTTTGCTTTCTTTTAAGAAACCAGGCCTGATGAGTATTTCCAGCATCCAAGGCATACTCCTGACCAATAAAATGTAAAGGGACAGGGAAGTGGATTAAGTTGCTTTTCAGCTTTCATGAGACAGCAGGAAGGGGCTGTTGCATGGGACCTCAAATGGAAGAAAAACCATAGAAAGCCTGCATGATACCAGGACCCAAAGAACTGGAAAAATTAGCAACTCTTTGAGCTAAGAGCTAGGCAGACATATAAAAAGATAGTAACAAAAGCCATTTGGTCACAGGGAAGACCAAACTGAGTGACATGTAGAATTCTGTGCCCATGGACAGCTTAGGATCTGAATGGGGTCCCATCTAGGTGAGATAAGTGTATTTTGCAAGTTTTGTCACCCAGAAATTCTCAGGAGCTATTTTCAAACCACATGCTTAATGTTTTATATATGCTGTATATATTTATATGTAAATATATATTATATGTATATATACTATACAGATGTGTATAAATGTGGTATTTTCTGTTATTTAGATAGTGCTTACCCAATGTTTTTTTTTTTAATAGTTTCAGAGGTAGAATTTAGTGATTCATCAGTTGCATGTAACACCCAGTGCTCATTACATGAAGTGCCCTCCTTAATGCCCATCCCCTAGTTACCCCATCCCCCCACCCACCTCCCCTCCAGCAACCCACAGTTTGTTTCTTAGAGTTCAGTGTCTCTTACAGTTTGCCTCCCTCCCTATTTTCATCTTATTTTATTTTTCCTTCCCTTCCCCTATGTTCATCTGTTGTTTCTTAAATTCCACATATGAGTGAAATCATATGGTATTTGTCTTTCTCTGACTGACTTATTTCACTTAGCATAATACCCTCTAGTTCCATCCACATCATTGCAAATGGCAAGATTTCATTCTTTTTGATGGCTGAGTAATATTCCATTGTATCTATCTACCACATCTTCTTTATCTATTCATCTGTCAATGGAAATCTGGGCTCTTTCCATATTTTGGCTATTGTGGACATTGCTGCTATAAAATTGGGGTGCATGTGCCCCTTTGGATCACTGTTTGTATCCTTTGGATAAATTTCTAGAAGTGTAACTGCTGGGTTGTGGGGTAGTTCAATTTTAACTTTTTGAGGAACCTCCATACTGTTTTCCAGAGTGGCTGCACCAGCTTCCATTCCCACTAACAGTGTAAGAGGGTTCCCCTTTCTCCACATCCTTGCCAACATCTATTGATTCCTGAGTTGTTCATTTTAGCCATTCTGACCAGTGTGAGGTGGTATCTAATTGTGGCTTTGATTTGTATTTCCCTGATGCCGAGTGATGTTGAGCATTTTTTCGTGTTTCTGTTGGCCATTTGTATGTCTTCTTTATTGTTTACCCAATGTTTTAAATAATCTTCCAAGTGTTGAGAAAGGAGGTTGTGGTATCTGGCAAAATTCTATGAAAATCATTAACCGTTTTCTCTTTCATTCCCTCCTTTTCTAAAGTAACACCAAATTTATTCCTTTTTTAAAACAGCATGATTCTGCCCAACCTCAAGTCCCTCAAGTCTCATGGAAAGCATGAGGCAGATCCATTTCATTTCCCTAAGTGGAATTCCAGAAATAACTGTTGCTACAATTGTATATATCGTTGAGTTATATCACTTCAAACAAGTGACATATTCAGAATTTTGGGGGGGAAGCGAGCTGTGCATTAGGCTGGTATAGTCAATGGTGGTGTTGCCTGTCCCACATCCCCTTTTTGGAGCCAGTGGACCCATCCTCTACTTGCTCTGTGGCTGCTCCTGGCTCTCCATTGTCCCCTTCTCCGGAGAAGAATTGTTTTTGGCCAAGAGGACCTCACTCTGGAAATGCCTAGGAGGTTGTGTCCTTCCCACCCCCATGATTGATTCATATGTGGTTAAACTACTGAGTTGTTGAAACCAGAGAAGTCTGAGCAGGAGGCTACAGGAAATAAAAAAATGACATTGTTTCTTCCCCAGGGGGCCATCCTTCACCACTTAACTGAGTGACCCACCCAAGGTCATTTTCCTGCCCAAAGGGGTAAAGTGTACCATCAACACTGACCCTCACCTCTGCAATGGGGAAAAAGGCAAGCAACTCGCTGAGCAAAAGGCATAGAATCTAAAAGCTAAAAACCCCTAAAAATGGCAAGAAAAACCAAGTTTGGGGGGAAATAAATAACTGGCAGCAAGAGCTTTGGAGACAGCACGAAAGCACACAATCCTCCCTCGGAAGAGCAAGGATGGAGATTCAGTACTTAAAAATGCATCTGGAACAATCTTAGAAGTGGACCTAAAATTAGCTACAATTGTAATAAGAACCCTCGCATAAAAATAACAGTAATAAAAAGTAACAATAGCTATCGTTGATTGAGCACCTACAGAGTGTGAGGCTCTAGGAGGCTCTCTGCCAGGTTCCTTACATTTATTCTTCAGAATCCCTGCAACAAATCTGTAAGGCGGGGATGAAGCCAACACCAGCCTCTGGCCACAGTGCCACGTTGCCATGTTTTTATTCCATTACAAACTCGCATGGGAAAGAGTGGTGGGGAACATGGGAGGAAAGAGAAATGGAACCTACAGTGCCCTTTCCTCCTCTTTAGCACACAGCACAGTGCCTGGCACTAGTAGTCACTCCATAAATATTTATGGAATGAATGGAAGACCAGAAATTTACATACCAAAATTTTAATAATGCTTAACTTTGGATGGTGGGGCCAGGAGCTGCACTTTCTTTCTTTCTTTTTTTTAATTATATTATGCTAATTACCATATATTACATCATTAGTTTTTGATGTAGTATTCCATGATTCATTATTTGCGCATAACACCCAGTGCTCCATTCAATACATGCCCTCTTTAATACCCATCACCAGGCTAACCCATCCCCCCACCCCTGTCCCCTCTAGAACCCTCAGTTTGTTTCTCAGAGTCCATAGTCTTTCATGGTTCGTCTCCCCCTCCAATATCCACGCCACCCTTCATTCTTCCCTTCCTGCTATCTTCTTCTTTTTTTTTTTTTAACATATAATGTATTATTTGTTTCAGAGGTACGGGTCTGTGATTCAACAGTCTTGCACAATTCACAGCGCTCACCATAGCACATACCCTCCCCCATGTCTATCACCCAGCCACACCATGCCTCCCACCCCCCACCACTCCAGCAACCCTCAGTTTGTTTCCTGAGATTAAGAATTCCTCATATCAGTGAGGTCATATGATACATGTCTTTCTCTGATTGACTTAACTTTGCTCAGCATAATACCCTCCAGTTCCATCCACATCGTTACAAAAGGCAAGATTTCATTTTTTTTTTTTGATGGCTGCATAATATTCCATTGTTTATATGGACCACATCTTCTTTATCCATTCATCTGTCGATGGACATCTTGGCTCTTTCCACAGTTTGGCTATTGTGGACATTTCTGCTATAAACATCGGGGTGCACGTACCCCTTCAGATCACTACATTTGTATCTTTGGGGTAAA
>NW_028013612.1:0-782 GCF_054177405.1 Leptonychotes weddellii
CATCTAGAACTAATGATGTAATGTATGGGGATTAACATAAGAATAAAAAAAAATGAACTACTGATAAATGCAGCAACATAGATGAATCTCAAAAACATACTGTTTAGTAAAAAATCGTACATATGGTATGATTCCATTTATGTGAATTTCAGAAGGCAAAACTAATCAGTGGTACTAGAAAGAATAGTTTTGGGACGCCTGGGTGGCTCAGTCGGTTAAGCGTCCTACTCTTGATTTTGGCTCAGGTCATGATCTCAGGGTCATGAGATGGAACCCCACATGGGCTCCAGGCTCAGTGGGAGTCTGCTTGAGATCCTTTCCCCTTTCCCTCTGCCCCTCCACCTGCTCACGCACTCTCTAAAATAAACAGATCTTTTTTTTTAAAAAAAAAAAGCAAAACAGTGCCTATGAGGGGTGATATTGACAAAAAGGCACATGGAAAGATAGAAATAGTCCATATCCTGATTGCGATGAAACACAAATACCTACATGTATCAAAGCTCTTTACATTATTCATTTAAGATCTGTTTATTTTATGATATATAAATTTTACCTTAGTTAAAAAATGAAAGTTCAGTTTTTTAAAAAGGCGAAAGAATAAGCCAATCAAGTCTGTTGCCTTTTAAAGGGCTTCTCCCAAAGCACCAATCAATAATTTCATACGTATAAATATATACATGTATATTCATATGTAACACTGAATATGAAATAAATATCCACACACCATATAACCCATGCATTTAAAGTGTACAATTAAATGGTTTTTACTACATTCACAATTA
>NW_028013613.1:0-782 GCF_054177405.1 Leptonychotes weddellii
CAGATCCTTTGCCTCTTTTGTTAGATTTATTCCTAGGTATCTTATGGTTTTGGGTGCAATTGTAAATGGGATCAACTCCTTAATTTCTCTTTCTTCTGTCTTGTTGTTGGTGTATATGAATGCCACTGATTTCTGTGCATTGATTTTATATCCTGCCACTTTACTGAATTCCTGTATGAGTTCCAGCAGTTTTGGGGTGGAGTCTTCTAGGTTTTCCACATAAAGTATCCTATCATCTGCAAAGAGTGAGAGTTTCACTTCTTCCTTGCCAATTTGGATGCCTTTTATTTCTTTTTGTTGTCTGATTGCTGTGGCTAGGACTTCTAATATTATGTTGAATAGCAGTGGTGATAGTGGACATCCTTGTCCTGTTCCTGACCTTAGGGGGAAAGCTCTCAGTTTTTCCCCATTGAGAATGATATTTGCTGTGGGTTTTTCATAGATGGCTTTTATGATATTGAGGTATGTACCATCTATCCCTATACTCTTGATATTGAGTTATGTACCCTCTATCCCTATACTCTGAAGAGTTTTGATCAAGAAAGGTTGCTGTACTTTGTCAAATGCTTTTTCTGCATCTATTGAGAGGATCATAGGGTTCTTGTTCTTTCTTTTACTAGTGTATTCTATCACATTGATTGATTTGCAGAGTTGAACCAACCTTGCAGCCCAGGGATAAATCCCACCTGGTTGTGGTGAATAATCCTTTTAATGTACTGTTGGATCCTATTGTCTAGTATTTTGCTGAGAATTTTGGCATCCATGTTCATCAGGGATATTGG
>NW_028013614.1:0-782 GCF_054177405.1 Leptonychotes weddellii
ATCCTTTTAATGTATTGTTGGATCCTATTAGCTAGGATTTTGTTGAGGATTTTGGAATCCATATTCATCAGGGATATCGGTCTGAAATTCTCCTTTTTGATGGGGTCTTTGCCTGGTTTGGGGATTAAGGTAATGCTGGCCTCATAGAATGAGTCTGGAAGCTTTCCTTCTGTTTCTATTTTTTGAAACAGCTTCAGGATACAAAATCAATGCACAGAAATCAGTTGCTTTCTTATACACTAACAATGCAATTGTAGAAAGAGAAATTAGAGAAATGATTCCATTTAAAATAGCACCAAAACCATAAAATACCTCGGAATAAACCTAACCAAAGAGGTAAAGGATCTATACTCTAGGAACTATAGAACACTCATGAAAGAAATTGAAGAAGACACAAAAAGATGGAAAAACATTCCATGCTCATGGATCGGAAGAATAAACATTGTTAAAATGTCTATTCTACCCAGAACAATCTATACCTTCAATGCCATCCTGATGAAAATTCCGATGACATTTTTCAAAGTGCTGGAACAAGCAATCCTAAAATTTGTATGAAATCAGAAAAGACCCCGAATCACCAAGGAAATGTTGAAAAAGAAAAACAAAGCTGGGGGCATCACGTTGCCCGATTTCAAGCTATATTACAAAGCAGTAATCACCAAGACAGCATGGTACTGGCACAAAAACAGACATATAGACCAATGGAACAGAATAGAGAGCCTAGATATGGACCCTCAACTCTATGGTCAAATAATCTTCGACAAAGCAGGAAAAAATATGCA
>NW_028013615.1:0-782 GCF_054177405.1 Leptonychotes weddellii
AGAAAAGAAAAAATGACCAAAACCTTTCTAAATAATGAAAACTATAATCCCACAGACCCAGAAGAATCTGGCTAGCAGAGAAGAAATGGAAGTAAGCTATTATAGTTTTCTTAAACTACTATGATGGGGCATAACATTACTCAAAGGTGGACTGTGATGCTTAAGTCATATACTTTAAACCCTAATCACTAAAATAGCACAACTAAAGAGTTATAGCTAGATTAAGCAAAATACATACATATACATACTCACATAAATAAAACTAAGTCATAAAGATTACTTCATTAATTTAAAACAAAGCAGAAAAAGGAGAACAGGAGCAAAAAGCAGAAAAGACAAATGGAAGTCAAACAATTCGATGACAGATTCAAATCAACTACATCAATAATCACATTAAATGAAAATGCTTTAACAGCCTCAATTAAAAGGAAGTGGATGAAAAAGGAAGACCCAACTATATGCCACCTATTGAAAAAATACACTTTAAGTGTAAAGACACAAATTTTTTAAAAGGCCAGAAATATGACAGACCACACTAACAACTTGACAAAAGAATGCTGAGCCGGAGTGGCTATATTAATATGAGACAAAATAGATTTCAAAGCAAAAAACATTAGCAGCAATAAATTAGGTCATTTTATAATGATAGAAGGGTCAATTAAAAGAAGCATAACAAACCTAAATGTTTATGCATCTATTAATAGGTTCAAAAATACATAAAGCAAAAATCGATAGAATTACAGAGAAACAGGCAAATTCACAATTATAGTCTGAGATTTCAA
>NW_028013616.1:0-782 GCF_054177405.1 Leptonychotes weddellii
AACCTCTAGAAGTTTGGAGACTAATTATAGAAGATGCTGTCATCATTAGATACCAAGTCTTTAGCTATAAACACAGTCATATCCCAAACTTGCCTCCCAGGTAAAAGAAAGGCTTCCATGCACTTTACCTAGTGAATGCAATATGCTCAAATATTTTTTACCATTTTACATTTGTCAACATTTTGAAAATTCATTATGCAGCACTAATTTGACTTAACTAGTTTGAAAAATATTCTTTTCATTTTTCTGTCACATCTCTCAGTACATGAATAAAACATTCAGAATATCTCCTTAAATTTAAACAGAAGGGAAATTAAATTTAAATAGAAGGAAACTATTCAATAAAATTAGTAAGACTGCACATCTGTTCAATTATTTGTATGTTCCTACATTACATCTTTATATTAAAATTTTGACTGTAAGATGAAAGACAAAAATAATAGATCATTGCTTCCTGAGTAATATTTATCCTGAGGTGTTTAATGTAGAAATCCTGGGAATATTAAGTCTGATATACATGCTTATATTTATACTAAAAGATAATGCTACTTTTATTTTTGGATGTATTCTAAAAATGTATGATATCAATGACCAAAATGATATAGCTATTATAAGCACTGTCTTCAAATACCAGACTTACATGGTTGGTGTGCAATTGATTCCAGTTAAATGGTCTTTGCTGATAATTCACTGTAATGGAATTTCATAGAAGAGGCAGAGGTCTAACAATGGATTTCCCTAAATATGGATGGAATGAAATCATTGCTTATTTAAAGGAGTTG
>NW_028013617.1:0-782 GCF_054177405.1 Leptonychotes weddellii
AGAAGCAGGCTCCCCGCCGAGCAGGGAGCCCGATGCGGGACTCGATCCCGGGACTCCAGGATCATGACCTGAGCCGAAGGCAGTCGCTTAACCAACTGAGCCACCCAGGCGCCCTTTACTCTGTATTTCTAAATCACATGTGTGCACTATATTATTGCTTTCTGAGGGGACCAAGAAATTTTCTGTCGCTTCTGTAGCAAATTTCCATAAACTTGGTGGCTTAAACAACATAGACCTACCATCATACAGTTCTGCGGGATAGACGTCTGACACGGGTCACCCTGGGCTACAGTCCACGGTGCCTCTTATGTTCCTTCCTCAAGGCCCTAGAACAGAATCCATTTCCTTGCCTTTTCTAGCTTCTAGAAGCCCCCCCACATTCCTTGGCTCATGGCCCCATTTGCCCATTTCTGAAGCCAGCAAACTGCTTTTCTTCTGCAGTTACATCTTCCTTCTTCCTTTGGACAACTCTCTGCCTCCTTCTTTCATTTGTAAAGACCCTTGTGATTACACTGGGTCAACTAGATAATCTATCGTAATCTCCGTATTATAACACCATCTTGTTAACAAACTTAATTCCATCTTGTTTCTTAATTCCCCTATGCCACATAATGTAACCCATTCACAGGTTCTGAGGATTAGGATGTGGGCATTTTGGGGGGATATTTATTTGATACAACATAGGGGGACTGGGGCTCATCATCCAAAATGTAGGCTTTCACTCAATCGTCTTGTTCTTGGGATGTTTTGTGTAGCAGCCCAATCTTAGCTATTCCTAGTGT
>NW_028013618.1:0-782 GCF_054177405.1 Leptonychotes weddellii
AGTTTTTCCTTTCTGTGTCTGGCTTATTTCACTTAGCATCAGATCCTCCAGGTTCATCTCTGTTGCTTACTGACCTCACCTTAATTTAACTAATTACATCTGCAGCAACCCTATTCCTAAATAAAGTCACATTCTGAGGTCCTGGGGGTTGCATCTTTATCATATGAATTTGGTGGGGAGAGGGACATAATTCAACCTGTAACAGGTGCCAATGACAAGCTGCAGGCTTCTTTTGGCAAACCTGAGTCTTAGAAGTCACCTTTGGGTTAAAAAGGAATAAATAGAAAAACAAAGAGGAAACATGATGGCAAAGAAAACTTCTCTCTTCAGAAGCCAGAAGAAAATGTAGGACAAATATTGTAGCCTATTCAAAAAGATGTAAAAAAGACGTGAATTTTGGGGAAAAAAAGAAAAGGAGCAGAAAGTGCAAAGAGAAGTCATGCCGAGATGAAAATTGAAAGAGATGAGAGGCAGACAAGTCTAGAAGAAAAGGGATCTGTGGGAGGTAAGAAAGAAAGGCAGTGAAATAAAAATTTCAGGAGTCACATGGAAATCTGCTTTGGTAGAAGGAATCACAGAATTTCCATAGGGCTACTTAATGTTTCAAAATATTATTTTATAGGTTTTTTCCTCCCTATATTTCCCCCTTTGCCTTCACCTCATTCAAGTAGGTAGCTGACTTTATGCTTAATGTTCTAGAAGGTAGGTATAAAGTAGGGTGGAATGGACAGCTTGCCATGAAAACCCCTTTCTTCCCAGCTTTGTCTTCAAGAACCCAGTCC
>NW_028013619.1:0-782 GCF_054177405.1 Leptonychotes weddellii
GGTAGGAGAGGGAGAAGCAGGCTTCCTGCGGAGCAGGGAGCCCGACGCGGGGCTCGATCCCAGGACCCTGGGATCACGACCTGAGCCGAAGGCAGACGCTTAACGACTGAGCCACCCAGGCGCCCCAGACTGTTTTGTTTTTTTTTTTTTAAAAACTGAGTAGGACTTTCCTTTACCCTTGGGGAAATTATTTCACCTGAAGATACTAACATGAAATGCCCTGAGAAAGTCAAAAGTAGACCACAAGTATGCCAGGTGCTAATAAACCTCGGGACTACCCTCAGGCTCAGGTGAGTGATGTTCCAGCTTTGAAGTGCTGTCCTCAAAACTTCCTAAGTGCCCCCTCCAGCACCTCGAGACCAGCCAGGTTGGCAGTACTAGGGCATCCTGGAGTCAGCCTGCGTCCCATGTGTCCTATTTAGCAGGCGCCTGGGTAGCTTAGTGAGTTAAGCGTCTGAGTCTTGATCTCAGCTCAGGTCTTGATCTCAGGATCTTGAGTTCAAGCCCTGTTTTGGAGCCTACTTAAAAAAAAAAAAAACTGTCCCCACCCCATGTATGTATTATTTAGGGAACACTTTTTTTTTTTTTGGTCCTTAAGTATTTTCTTTTTTTTTAAATTTTATTTTATTATGTTATGTTAATCACCATACATTAGAAATTTTCCAAAATATCCTTCTAGTGCCCAGGACTAGCCAGAAGAGCAGAGCCATCCAGGTGGGGCTAAGCTTAGACAGGAACCCATGTGGTTCCTGGTCTTTGGATGTCCCTTTTTTGAGAGCTCT
>NW_028013620.1:0-782 GCF_054177405.1 Leptonychotes weddellii
CCAATTTGTCATCTGTACTTCTGACAGACCAGCTATAGTTTGGAGGTTCCAATGAGCCCCTCCTCGGGCTTGATTAATTTGCTAGAGTAGCTTACAGAGAAAAATTGTACTTGTATTGTAAAAGTATATAATGCAAGAACAGCTAGATAGAAGAGATGCATAGGGCAAGGTAAGTGGGAAGGGGAAAGGGGCTTTAATGTTCTCCTCAGGCACAACACTCTCCGTGCCCCACCATGTATTCACCAACCCAGAAGCTCTCCAAACCCTGTTCTTTTGGAGTTTTATGGAGGCTTTATTACCTAGGCATGATTAATTTAATCACTGGCCATTGGTAATTGAACTCAATCTCCAGCTCCTCTTTCCTCCACAGAAGTGGTGATGGGGGACAGGTGAGACTGAAAGTTTTAACTCTCTAATTACATTGTTGGCTACGCTGACAGCCAGCCACCATCCTTATGTGATTTCCAAATGTAGCCTCATTAACACAGCCAAAAGACAACTGTATTGTTCTCCTCACTTAGGAAATTTTAAGGGTTTAGGAGCTCTGCCAAAAATAAAGATGAAGGTCAAATATTTATTTTTATTACAAATCATAATATATCACAGCTGGAAATAAAAGAATATATTTTTAATAATCTATATGACAAGGAGGAATAAAAATAAAAATTAAATTTTTGAACTGAAATGCAAATAATGACAGTATATTAAGTTACATAGTATTCAACTAAAGCAGTGTTCTAAGGAAAATGTAGTCTTATATGCCTATGTTAAAAAAAAAAAAA
>NW_028013621.1:0-11579 GCF_054177405.1 Leptonychotes weddellii
AGATTATGCTAAGTGAAATAAGTCAAGCAGAGAAAGTCAATTATCATACGGTTTCACTTATTTGTGGAACATAAGGAATAGCATGGAGGACATTAGGAGAAGGAAGGGAAAAATGAAGGGGGGGAAGTCAGAGGGGGAGATGAACCCTGAGAGACTATGGACTCTGAGAAACAAACAGGGTTTTAGAGGGCAGGGGTGTGGGGGGATGGATTAGCCCAATGATGGGTATTAAGGAGGGCACGTACTGCATGGAGCACTGGGTGTTATAACCAAACAATGAATCATGGAACACTACATTAAAAACTAATGATGTATTGTATGGTGACTAACATAACAGAATAAAATTTAAAAAATAAAATAAAACTGTTCCATCACCCTTTCCTATATTTTTAAAGGGTAAATGTCTCACTTACATATATATATGAGGCCCTTTAATAACATCTATCTTTATAAATGTTTGAGATTGCCTCCATCTCATAAGGGCTGGAGGTCACATCCAGGGCACATAAGTCACCTGGAACCCATTAACCACAGATTGTCCCACAGCCCAAGCAGCTGCCCACCTGATATCAAACTCATTTGAACCTAAACTTCAACCACCTACAATGCCTTCCTGAACATTTGGGTTATAAGGAGTGGATAATTAATCTGGGCTCTCCCTCTGATCCTCTCCAGGAAATTAAAGTTAGTACTCCACGGCCATTCCCACAGATAGTGTGGACCACCAAAAAGACAATGAGAAAACTCTGCTTAGTAATAAAAGTCACATTCAGAAATAATAAAATCAATACCATATGTCATAATGATGAAACCAGATAACCCTTTCGTGGTAATAATATACGTCAGAGGAGAATCAACATCAGACAACAAAAGCCTGTCAGGTGCAACTACGCATCATTCTATTCACTGTTGGCCTCATTACTATTGGTCTGGGTACTTTCACTGGTCTGCAATTCAGATGCCCAAATCCCCTGTGTAAGCCACTGTTTTAACCAAACATGGCAAAATCTGAGGCCCACATGCCACTGAATTTGGCTAATACAAACTCAACAACCCAAAAACCTCACTGGCTTGCTTGTCATCAACCAAACTAAGAACCGAGGCAAAGGGCCCAAAGTAATTGGCCAGATTAGAGGGTCTGCCTACAGGTTAATGCTGGAGCTCTAACCACAGCCACAATATTTTAAATGGTAATCAACCTGACATTCTATTAACCCCAAACACCCAAAATAGGCCATAAAATTTAAAACATATTTGTAAAAGAACCCCTCTCATCACCCTTCTGGGCAAAACCTTGGACTGCTGAAAACTTTTAGATTTGGTTACCCTTAACAGGGACTTTAATTGTGCAAGTCAGGTCCTGGTGTGTTGGTCTGTTACAATAGCATTGCAGAATGCCAACATTACTATTGCTAGCTGTGTACACACAAATCCCTTGACTTAAGAGATATTTACAAGTCAAACTCCCAAGCCCAACACTGCTTTCAAGTTACACAAGTGGTTCAGCCTTGTTATAATACCATAGAGCCGCAAAAACAAGACTGACATTAACCTGAATGGGTATTCACTTGGAAAAGATACCTCAGTCTGACATCTGGGCAACATCTCTCAGGCCCAGGGGCTCACCTCCAGAGATGATTATCACCTCAGACAACATCGTTCCAGTCTACAGTCTCACTATTGGAGATAACTTTGCCTCTTGTGATGGAGACAAATGCATTCCAGATGCTAAAACCTCTTCCTCAGTAGTGCTCATGGACTCTCATTCCTAAAGCATTGACCAAACTGGATATAGGACATACACTGCCTTTTTCCTTTGATATTAGGGATTTTATTATGTTTCCTGAGCTCACTGTCTGCTTAGCCCATATCCTGGCATATTCATTACTCTCTGCCAAAATGTATACCCTTATACTCCTATACCTAAAGGAAAATCTGGTAGGAGTTACTACTATCTGTGCCATTATAAAGATTAATGGGGATTACTGCTTTCCCCAGGAAGCAACTGTTTCATATTAGTCAACCCGTCAACCCCCTGGTGACAGGTTCAATATTCCATAGTGCCTTTTCCTACTCTCCCCTTCCAACTTTCCACTATGACCACCACAACCACTCCTCCTCCTTAATTACAAACAAATATCACTAATCTTTACATAACTTTACTTAAACTATTAGTTTATATCCTTCAACAACACAGATGCCAGACCTGCCACCTTTACCCAAAAAATACATCAAAATGTTACTGTCAAATACATATATATATATATGTGTATCTACATATATATACAACTCATAGTTTTTAACACACTTTACATCTCCACAAAGATATTTTAGAGACTCCAGAAATGTCAGATTTCAGATTTATTTTCTTTACTAATGCCATATAAACGGGTAACTCAGTTACAGGCTAGCCTGGAAAGACTCCTTATACTACTTGGCGTTCCTCTTTTTTATTCTCATAACAAACTGTTTTCTGTGCTGTTTAGTATAACATACCATGTTCTCTAAAAGGCTGCTCTCTCTTCAACCCAAAGATTCCTTAATTTTATGTTAAGGCATCACTGGACCAATTGCATTAACCATATTTCTAGCTTCTTTAAATATGATGCTTTGACATCTACCCTACATATATATATGCTGAACACACCTTGTTCTGGCTAACCTGATAATATGCTTAAGTCACCTTGCCTTGAACTTCTACCTCCCTCACCACCCCTCTCCCCAACCCTCAGAATCTTTCTCCTGGGGGCACATGTTTCAAATACAAAACCAAACAATAGAGTCCACATCCCCAAACATCTCCTTTATCAAGCTCTCACACTCTGGATCACTATACACCTGCCCTAATTATTCCAGAGGCAGGTACCAAACAATAAGGGACAACCTCTAGGCCTCAAAGCCTGTTGAAATTTTCAAACTAGCCAATCCTAAGCATGTTTACCCTGCATTGCTTGTTCCTTGGCCCCCCATAGCACAGCATGCCCCCTTCTCTTGGGCTCTGTGAATAATAAACCATCTTTTCAATGGCAATCATCTGCTAATCTGTTGGACTTATTATACCTCAAATTTTCTCTTAAGGCACTATATTTTAAAACACCTGGGTTTTTCTTTTATTCCCATTGTTACAAAATCAGTGTTTCCTATTAGGTAATCATAACTTTGCATTTTTCCAATCATCACTTACTCTCATCCAGACCTTTTATCTGAAAGGGCTGTGTCTTCACAGGACAGAAACATTTTTACAAGAAAATATTTTAATAAAACAATAAAAAATTAAGGATCTCTTAGGCACTCTTTTGGATATGTATGTCAGCCTAGGGTTTCTGCTGGAGGAACTAAAGACACATAATGTCCAGAGAAATGGTCAGGACAAAATAATGAATTTTCAAAATTGAAAAAAAACAGTTTTCCATTACTGTGCAACCCTTTAGTCCTGATTATTTACTTAGTAAATTGCCTTATATTACATACGATCCCTTGTGACAACAGCTGCATTTAATAATTAAACTATCTTATTAAAGTGTGTATCATCAGGAGAATGGTAAGGAAAGTAGTCAAGTTATCAGTTCATTGCTGTAAACAGCAAACCATCCAGGAAGCCAAACACAAGTCAACTGAGGTGAAACATTTCCAAGATGAGGTCTAGAGTCCAATCTGTCAGGAGTAGGTATAGGGGCCAGACTACATTTCATGTGCCCTTCTACACCTTGTAGCAATTCATAGAAAGTCAGGAATTTTATCTCTGTATCAGAAATATACAGCTGATTATCAGCTGGATTTCAGATAGTCCCATCAGAGAGCAAGCCCTATACATGGGCATCTGCATGTGAAGTAGATGGTTCAGTCAGTATCCAGGATGTTTTCATAGTTTACAGTCTCACAGAGGGTTGTCCTAATCCCAAAGTCTGAGTTAGGTTCACTGAGTCTGTACCTGTTTTCAGTTTGGCAGAGCTCATGTTGAGGCTGGAACAGTCTATAGCAGACAATATCATGTTTAAACTTGGCATCATGTTCAGATAATTAGGATCTATAAATTCAGGATTCAAAAAAAAAAAAAAAAGCCAGTGTTACAGGCAATAGGAAAGACAAGATGCTGCAAGACCAGACAGTTGTGTGTACCAGCCCAACTGGTAAGATAGGGCTTTTAAAGCCCTTTCTTCTACTCAGTCTTAGTGTCCAAATTGAACCAATCAAAAACTTGCCCATATTAGGATGAAAAATCAATAGCCTCTAAAGGTTAGATACCTGATTTTTACAAGAATTCAACAGGGAGTAATAGAAACTGCTTTTTTAAATAAAGTATTATATTAGTAACTTTGTCAAAATTCCAAAAGTTTGTCTTCATCTGGAGATAGCTTCCTTTTTTTTCCAGAGGCTTCAGTTCACAGAAGTCATTAGTCATGAAAACTTGTTTTGTTTCCATTACTTGAAGTGTTTACATTTCAGCCCATCCACCAGCAGCAAAAAAGGAATAGAATCATATCCCACTTACACTTTTATTTTGGCAACTTTCTCTGATCTAGATGATTCCTCTAGCTTCTGTGAAATGAAAAGCATATTAACATTTTACATTAATTTTTCATACATCCAGATACAGTACCCACAAAACAACACAAAAGAGATTATCTCCTTTTACTTCTGATTTGAAATTTACCTAAACCTCTAGCAGTCAAGTTCAGCATTATAACATTAACAGCACAATGGCTGCATACCTGCTGGGGTTGCTGAGGGAAGTGCAGATAGACTATACAAATGGCTGGACAGGAATTGTTCTAGCCCTGGAAAGAGATATAACCCTTTCAAACGGAGGAGAGAGCAACTAACAAAATAAATTGTTACTATCTTTAGCTCACCTAAAGATCAAATTCTTGGGCCCTTTTCCCTACAACCTGGAAGACACAGCCAAAACAAAAGGCACAACCAGGGCTACATTTTCTTCCACTTAAGCAAGCACAGTCTATAGCAGCCAGAGATTCCAATGTGCCGACTTTCCTGAAGTTGACTTATCACTTTAAAATCCCATTGATAGGGTCACCTGGGTGGCTCAGTCATTAAGCATCTGCCTTCGGCCCAGGTCATGATCCCAGGGAGGGTCCTGGGATTGAGCCCCACATCATGCTCCCTGCTCGGCGGGGAGCCTGCTTCTCCCTCTCCCACTCCCCATGTTTGTGTTCCCTCTCTCGCTGTGTCTCTCTCTGTCAAATAAATAAACAAAAATCTTTAAAAATAAATAAATAAATAAAATCCCATTGATAATTTTTACCTCTAATAATACACTGTGGGTCAGCTACTATTTCATAACACAGGTAGTAACTCCATAACCACCCAGGCATCAGATTTTGTCATCTTTGACCCATTCCTCCTTATTTTTGTCAATTAACAACATGGCCATATTTTATTGAGTTTGAGTCATTATACTGATTTGGGGCTCACCAAGCCTACCCACACATTTGGTGATTCACTGAAAGGACTCATGTGACTCAAATATAATCACACTCATGGCTGAGATTTATCACAGTGACAAAGAAAAGAAACACAGCCAAACCAGTGAGAGAAATAGATACAAGTGGAATTGTCTTAGTCTGTTTGGGCTACTATAACAAAATACCATAGACAGGGTGGCTTATAAAGAACATAAATTTATTTCTCATAGTTCTGGAGGCTGGACATCTGAGATTAGAATACCAACATGGCTGGGTGAAAGCCCTCTTTCAGCGTGCAAAATTCTCATTGTATCCTTACATAGTGGAAGGAGCTAGGGAACTCTGTGGGATATTTTTCATAAAAGCACTACTCCCATTCATTAGTTCTTCACCCTCAAGACCTGCTCACCTCTCAAAGGCCCCACCTTCTAACACCATCACATTGGGTATTAGGATTCCAAATTTAAATTTTGAGGGGATATAAACATTTAGACCATAACAATGGTGGGCACAGAGGCATTCTCCATGTTACTAATAAAATTCTAGACTTCCAGAAGGAAGATGCTTACCATAAATCACATTATTTGTATAAACAGCCTAGGAACAACAATGAGACAACCTTTTCAGTTTGAGAACATATTAGAGGTCAAGATCCTGGACACCAGGCAAGGGTCAAACCCAAAAGCTCTGGAGCACTTTCACTTACACTTTCCCCATTGCAGTGGTGGTCTCAAATGGATGGTATCCCAAATTTCCATAATGGAACCATGGGCCCTGGCTCCAGAGAGAGTAGAGACAACCTTATTTTTTTATTTTATTATTTTTTTTAAGATTTTATTTATTATAGAGACAACCTTATTAACAAATTATTGTTTGTGTCTGTTCTAAACCATCTTAGGGCTACCTGAACACTAATATGAGATGCTCATCTCTGTTCTGTATAGCTGGAAACTCAAGTCAGAAAAGCATCAGGCACTGCTCAAAAACACTGCAAGCTAAACTAACTACTTTCAGATACCTGAGATAAAAGATTATACTTGAAACACAACTGACCAGCTAAGGCCTAGGAACAAGAGCTGGGAAGAGTTCTTTGGGGAAAAGGAATATTCAAAAGCACCCATCTATACAGGGGAATTTAAAAGGCTATACAGATGCCCAAGGGAAGGAAGATTCATGGCCAGGGCAAGACACATGCTCAGAAAAGACCTGAGAATATCCTAAGCTTTCACTGTAGGCTGATCCCTAGGGTCACAGCAAACCTAGCTAAGTGTTGAAGGAGTGCCTCACAAAAATGCAATCTGTAAAGACGTGGAAAGGTTTTGTTTACATACATATTTTTTTCCTTTCCAGCTTCTGGCATTCAAGAAATTCTCTGTCAAAACATAAGCTGAACACAATCTAGGGACTAGAGAGTTCAGTGACCACAAATAACAATGAGTACAGTCTTCAAAACTAGGGAAGGTTATGAAGCAAACCCTTGGGAAGGGGGAAAACCTGATTTCAGAGTTACCACTTCATAATACTCAAATATCCACTTTCATGAACAAAAGATCACAAGGCATATAAAGATACAGGAGAGTATGGCCTCTTCACAACAACAACAACAAAGATAGAAACTTTCCCTAAAGAAATCCAGACATTGGATTCACTAGATGAAGGCTTTAAAAAAACTTCCTTTAATATGTTCAAAGGAACATAAAACATGGACCAAGAACTACAGAAAATCAGGGAAATTATGTATGAACAAAATGAGATTATTTATAAAAAGATACATATTAGAAAAAGTCACTAGACACAAATTTTGGAGCTGAAAAGTAAAATAACTGAAAATAGAAGTTCACTAGAGGAGTTCAACAACAGATTTGAGTGAGCAGAAGAAAGGCTCAGTGAATATGAATGTAGAACCACTGAAAATATCAAGTCTAAAATCAGAAAGTAAAAAGATAGAAGAAAAGTGACCATAGCCTAACGGATGTATGGGAGAGCATAAAGGCAGGCCAATAGTATACATTATGGGAGTCTCAGAAGGGGAAGAGAATGAAAGTAACAGAAAGAATATTTGAGGAAATAATGGCAGAAACTTTCCAAATATGATGAAAGGTATTAATCCACAAATCTAAGAAGTTCAATGACCTTCAAACATACAAAAATTTAAATAGATCCCCAATAAGACCTATTATAATCAAACTATTTAAAGCCAAAGCCAAACAGAGAAACTTGAAAGCAGCAACAAAAACAATTTATCATGCACAAGAGATCCTCAGTACAATTAATGCCAATTTGCCATCAGGAACCATGGAGGCTAGAAAACAATGGGATGGAATATTCAAAGTGTTGAAAGAAAAAATGTCAACCAAGAATTCTATATATACCAAAACTATCTTTCAAAATTAGGGTGATATTAAGACATCATCAGAAAAACAAAAGCTAAAGAAGTTTGATACCACTAGAACTTCTGACAAAACATGCTAAAGAGTCCTTCAAATTGAAATGAAAAGACATTAGATAGTAGCTCAATTCCATAGAAGAAATGAAGATCTAGGTTAAAGGTAAATACACTGGCATAAATAAAAGCCAATATTATTGTATTTTGGGTTTGGAATACCACCTTTTATTTCCTACAGGATTTAAAAGACAAATGAATAAAAAATAATATATTTATGTTATTGGGCACAAAATGTTTAAAGATATAATTGTGATGAGAACAAAATAAAGGGAATGGGGACAGGGCTATATAGGAACAAAGTTTGTGTACACTATTAAACTTAAGAATCTATCAATTTAAATTAGACTTATAAATTTAGGATATTAAATTAATCACAATGGAAACCACAGATTAAACATATAAAATATATAACATACCTGTAAATGAAAAGATAATTAAAATGGTTTACTACAAAAAAATTAAACACAATAGAAGGCAGAAATGAAGAAAATGAGGGAGAAAAAGCTATAAGTTAGGATAGAAAACAAAGAGAAAATGGCAGAAGTCCATGATTGCCTGTAATTACTGGAAATGTAAATGGTTTTACTGTCCAATCAAAAACAGAGAGCTGCCAAATGGATAAATAAATATGATCCTATTATATGGTGTCTACACAGATTCATTTTTAGATCCAAAGACATAAATAGGTTGAAAGTGAATTGATGGAAAAAGACATTCCATTTAAATGGTAACCAGAAGAGAGCCGGGATGGCTATATGAATATTAGACAAAATAAACTTTAAGTCCAAAACTATTACAAGAGACATAGAAGGACATTATATATTGATAAGAAGTCAATATATCAAGAAGATAAAATAATTATAAATATGTAAGTACCAAGCGTCAGAATTACAAAATATATGAAGAAAATATTGACAGAATTGAAAAGGGAAATAATTCTATAACAAAATTGGAGAGTTCAATACTCCACTTTCAATTATGACTAGAACAACCAAACAGAAGATCAATATGGAAATAGGAACCCTGAACAACTCTATAAAACAATGAGTTCTAAAAGACATATAAGGAAAACTATACTCAACAATAGCAGAAAACATATATTTCTCAAGTGCAGATAGAACATTCTCCAGGAAAAACCATATGTTAAACCACAGAATAAGTCTTAATAAATTTATAAGGACTAAAACCATACAGAGTATCATTTCCAATCACAATGGAATGAAACTAGAAATCAATGAAAAAAGAAAAACTGGAAAATTTATGTAAATGTGAAAATTAAATAACACACTTTTAAAAAATCAATTGGTCAAAGAAGAAATCACAAGAAAATTAGAAAATACTTAAATAGATGAATGAAAATGACACCTCAAAATACAAACTTATAGGATGCAGCAAAAGTAGTACTCTGTAGTAAATTTAGAGCTGTAAAGGTCTATATTAAAAAAGAAGAAAGTGGGGTGCCTGGGTGGCTCAGTCAGTTAGGCATCTGCCTTCAGCTCAGGTCATGATCCCAGGGTCCTGAGATCGAGCCCCACATCAGAGTTTCCTGCTCAGTGGGGAGCCTGCTTCTCCCTCTCCCTCTGTACTTCCCTCTGTTCATGCTCACTCGCTCTCTCTCATGCTCTCTCTCTAATAAATAAATAAAATCTTTTAAAAAAAGAAAGGTCTTGGGGCGCCTGGGTGGCTCAGATGGTTAAGCGTCTGCCTTCGGCTCAGGTCATGATCCCAGGGTCCTGGGATCGAGTTCCGCATCGGGCTCCCTGCTTCTTGGGAGCCTGCTTCTCCCTCTGCCTCTCTCTCTCGAAAAAAAAAAAAAAAAAGAAGAAGAAGAAGAAAAAAAAAGAAAGGTCTCAAATCATTAACTTCACTTTACAACTTGAGGAACTATCAAAAGAAGAGTCAAGTAAACCCAAAACTAGCAGAAGCAAGGAAATAATAAAGATTAGAGATAAAGTATAGAAAATCAATAGAATCAACAAAACCAAAAGTTGGAGGAGAAAGATCCAGATCACAGCATAGGAAAATACTAAGCTCACGTCCTCCCAGAGATACAACAAATCTACAACTATATATGGAATAATTCCTTCTGAAAGGGACCTAGAAACTGGACAAACAAAGCCTCCACAACAAAGGACAGCACCAAGATGGGTAGAAGAGGCAAAGATACGATCTTGAAAAGGAAAAAGTCACACACTTTAGACACAGCATTCCATGGTAAGGAAGTATCTCAAAGGTATGAAACATTTTTCTGAGGAGTGAGAGATTCGAGTTCCACATCAGGCAAACCCATAGATCTTGGACAGGAGAGACAAGCCCCCAAATATCTGGTTTTGAAAACCCACAGGAAATACATCCAGGAAAACTATACAACTGTGGGGAAAAGAAAATCTGCTCTTAAAAGCTTGTGTGCAGACTCACTTGATGCAGAAACCAGTGCTAAAACACCACATGGAAAAGGACATAGAACATAGGTGAAGGAGACCAACTAACTAATCTGGGAGTGCCTGCTGGAGAGGCAGGAGACAGCAGAGACCCTCCCTAGGGACTTGAGACAGTGGTGGCAGCCACTTCTGCAATCACATTCTGTTGCTCTCAGCACCGGTGGGCACCATTTTGGAATCATTCCTCTAGACTGTTAATGCCAGGGGTCATGCTCCATTTGGAGCCCTGCATAACATTGCACCAAACATTTAAAGAAGACTGAATATCTATCATTCTCAAACTATTCCAAAAAATTGGAGAGAAAGGGACATTTCCAAACTTATTCTTCAAGAGTGGCAATACCCTGTCCAAATCCAGACAAAGACACTACAAAAAAAGAAAATTACAGGCCAACATCCCTCTTGAACATAAATGTGAAAATCCTCAACAAAATATTAGCAAACCAAATTCAACAATACATTAAAAAGATCACATAATATGATCAAGTGCAATTTTTTCCAGGGATGCAAGGACAGTTTGACATCCACAAATCAATTGATGTGATACACCACATTAACAAAACAAAGGATAAAAATCATATGGCCATCTCAGCAGATGCATAAAAAGTATTTGACAAACAAATAATCTTTGATAAAGCAGGAAAAAACATGCAATGGAAAAAAGACAGTCTCTTCAATAAATGGTGCTGGGAAAATTGGACAGCCACATGCAGAAGAATGAAACTCGACCATTCTCTAACACCATTCACAAAGATAAACTCAAAGTGGATGAAAGACCTCAGTGTGAGACAGGAATCCATCAAAATCCTAGAAGACAACATAGGCAGTAACCTCTTCGACATCGGCCACATTAACTTCTTTCAAGATACATCTCCAAAAGCTAGTGAAACAAAAGCAAAAATGAACTTTTGGAACTTCATCAAGATAAAAAGCTTCTGCACAGCAAAGGAAACAGTCAACAAAACAAAGAGGCAACCCACAGAATGGGAGAAGATATTTGCAAATGACACTACAGATAAAGGGCTGGTATCCAAGATCTATAAAGAACTTCTCAAACTCAACACCCAAAAAACAAATAATCAAGTCAAAAAGTGGGCAGAAGAGATGAAAAGACACTTCTCTGAAGAAGACATACAAATGGCTATCAGACACATGAAAAAATGTTCATCATCATTAGTCATCAGGGAAATCCAAATCAAAACCACACTGAGATACCATCTTACACCAGTTAGAATGGCAAAAATGGACAGGGAGAGAAACAACAAATGT
>NW_028013622.1:0-782 GCF_054177405.1 Leptonychotes weddellii
CCGAGCTCAACTCCCAAGTGTGAATCTCTGACTCACAAAAATACTTGTTAAGTTACAAAGTTGACTACAGAGAAGTGTTAACCTTTAGAACGGGTGAAATAATGTTGTAAAGATAACCAAAAGGAAAACAATATTCTAGAACTCACGGACCACCCCCCACTCCCCAGATACATCCCAGTGCTCCAGAGAAGCCCAGCCTCCTGAGCCATCTCCCACATCCCCAAGCTGGCAGTCTCCACAGGCCTCCATGGGCCCTTCTCACCCAGGCTGAGCCTGCTGACTCCCACGTACCCCTCCTCCAACCCCAGCTAGTCCTTCTCTCCTGTCCTGGGACCAGCACCAGCAACAAGCCTCTTGCAAACAGTGCACTAACTCCCAGCACAAAGACACTGTCCAGATTGTCCAGGAGGCTGGGGAAGTTTCAGCACGTCACTCGGGATTCACACAGAGAGAAGGTTGGCTTGGAAACCTGGCCAGTCCGGTCAGAGTTCCCTCACAGGCACCACCAGAGCTGCAGCTTCCATTCCAAGCTGCACATTAGAATCACCTGGGGACGTTTAACAATTAGAGCTGCCTAGGTCCCACCCCATACCCACTGTATCAACTCCGAAGATGGGGCCTGGTGTGTACTGGCAAAATCCACCAGGACCAGCAGCCTCAAGCCATAGTCGAGGCCCACTGATCTAGAAGGTCCTTTTGACCTCAGGAAGTGACCCAGACTCAGAATTTGGCACCAGCCCCAGAAGCCAGCATCCCACTCCACTCCAACTAGGGGACTTGGC
>NW_028013623.1:0-782 GCF_054177405.1 Leptonychotes weddellii
GGGCTTGGGGTGCCGCCCCCCAGTATTGCTGAGCCCATCCTGTCCGGGATGGTCCTTGCCTAAAAATGGGGGTATCTAAAAATGGCAGCCCCCCCGCCCCCCACGGCACCAGAGGGATGAAGGGAGGGAATTGCTTTGTAAACTGTAAAGTCTGCACGAACGTGTCAGCGTCCTGGGGCGGCCGTCACAATGTACAGCAGACATTCATGGTGTCCCCGTCCTGGGGGCTGGCGTCTGAGATCCCACTGTGGGCGGGGCTGGCTCCTCCGGGGCCTCTCTCCCGAGCGTGTGCACTCTGTCCTCTCCCTGTGTCCTCACGCGGTCTGTGTCCTCATCCCCTCTCATGAGGACACGGCCGGACAGGATCAGGCCCACCCTAACGGCCTGGTTTGAGCTCAGTCCCCTCTATAAAGGCCCCACCTCCAAACACAGTCCCGCTCTCGGGGGCTGGGGCCAGGGCTCCGATGGAGGAATTTGTCTCCTGCGTGTACCTGTGAGCAGGTCAGTCCATCGCCCCTGCCAGGGATCCTGGCTGTGAGACCGGGTGCCGCCAACCCAGGGGCTGGGGTTGCCCCCCCACCCAGGAGCACGGAGCGCACACCCCGGACCCCTCCCGACCGCAGGGACGTGCTCCATCTTTCTTCGAAAGGCCTGCCCTGATGGCCACCGCTCAGCCGCGTCCATCCGTGCAAATGGTCCGGCCGGGCCAGTTTGCGGCCCGAGTGGAGCCCATCATTTGTCCTCACATCCAAGTGGAACATAAACACAACGCAGCCCCGGCC
>NW_028013624.1:0-782 GCF_054177405.1 Leptonychotes weddellii
AGAGGGTCCTGTCACTTTGGCAAGACTCGGTAAGTGGAAAGCAGGGTGATGGTTTCAGATTTTTGAGCAGAAGAGACATGGAGTTAAAGGATTTTGCTCTGTCCAGTAGCTGCTCCCTCTGCTCCAACACCCCTCACCCAATTCCTCCAACAGTAACAAGCGCAGGAAGGAAATGAAGCCAAGGACAGACTAACGTCAGCTTGTGGGAGCTGCATTTCCTACAGAGGGGGGCACTGCATTGCAGCAGTCAGTGGCATGAGGACCCGTAGCCCCCAGCAGAGAGACCGGTCCTTCTGGATGGAGAACTTTCCTTCTGGAGAAGTTGTACAGCAGGCCTCCCGGAGCTCCAGAGAGAGGAGCTAGAAAGGCAGGCAGCTCCCTGACCAACGTTTCACCTGTGTCCTCTTCATGCTGCAATTCTACTTCTGGGATTGACCCAGGGAATCCTGACCCATGCCCACAGAGAGTGAGCCTCATGGTGCTCACAGCCTGCTGTAGCCACATGTTAGGAACAACCAGAATATTGACCAGAGAGACGAGTGAAAGAAATTTCCTCCATCTGTAGAATGGAATATGTGCTCAAGGTTGGAAAATGTTATGTACTGCATGATCCCATTAATGTAAAATATCCTTGAAAAGCATATGTAGATAGCTATGTATATATACACACGATGAACTGTCTGTGGTAGGTATCTCTGGGAGACAGAGGATGGGATGAAAGGGGAACTTGATCATCGTAGCGGGACAGCAGCTACCTAAGCTGGTGGTAAAGTGTCTCTGCA
>NW_028013625.1:0-782 GCF_054177405.1 Leptonychotes weddellii
CTTCATGAACAAGGTGACTGGCACCTCTGTCAGGTTCATCCAAGAGCCAGCTGGATGAACGGCACTAGAGGGTGACAGGCAACTAACAGGAGGAGCAGAGCTCCCAAGGCAGGAAGGTGCTGGACCTACTCAGGATGGTGCAGGACATCAGTGCAGCTGTGCACAGATAATGGAGGAAGATCAGCATGATTTGTCAAGGGGATGTGGAAGAAACCACTGTTCTGAAGAGTTGAACAGGAAGGTGTGGTCCACATACCAGCAACCACGAAAGCAAGGTCCCCATCAGAGTGCTACGGCAGTTGTCCATGGGAGTGACTTTTAATGCCTAAAGTTTACTTCCAGTATGGAAAGATCATCCAGTTCATGCCACTTATTTATACTCTAAAATTACAAGGTTTCTGAAGTTGAAGCTGTGGTGAAGGATAAAAGGAATTCAGGAATTGTTCCCTAGGAGGAGATACTGTGTCCACCTACATGTGATCAACATCCTGAGGTCCCCAAAGGGACCCCTACACCCCCAGCCGTCCATGGTACCTCCACACCCATTTCTTATCTCCTCCCCAGAGGTACTGAGCCACCTCCGCTGACCAGGCTGAGGCCTGAACTTAAAGGCAATTTGAATGTCGACACCTGTTGCACCTGAACCAAGGGATTTCATGGCTACTTCAGGTCCCCAAGCCCAATGGAATGAAAATAAGCTGTGTAATTGAATGGGAAGGTCTCTAGTTCTGTTTAGTGCCTGAGGCCCAGGCAGAACATAGACAGAGACCAGGGGGCAGGGA
>NW_028013626.1:0-782 GCF_054177405.1 Leptonychotes weddellii
ACAAAAATAAACTCAAAATGGATTAAAGACCTAAATGTGAGACCTGAAACCATAAAATTTATAGAAGAAAACACAGGCAGTAATTTCTTTAATATCAGCCATAGAAATATTTTTCTAGATATGTCTTCCGAGGCAAGAGAAACAAAAGCGAAATTAGACTGTTGTGACTACAGCAAAATAAGAGCTTCTGCACGACAAAGGAAACCATCAAAAAAAACAAAAAGGCAACCTTCTGAATGGGAAAAGATATTTGGAAATGATATATCTGTCAAAGGGTTAATATCCAAAATATATAAAGAACTTACACAACTCAGCACCCCCCAAAAAAAAAATTGATTAAAAAATGGGCAAAGGACCTGAATAGACATTTTTCTAAAGAAGACATACAGATGGCCAACAGACACATGAAAGGATGCTCAGCATCACTAATCATCAGGGAAATGCAAATTAAAACCACAATTAGATATCACTTTAAACCTGTCAGACTTGCTAGTATCAAAAGCACAAGAAATAACCAGTTTTGGCAAGGATATGGAGAAAAAGGAACCCTCATGCCCTATTGGTGGGAATACAAATTGGTACCGCCACTGTGGAAAAACCAGTGTGGGGATTCCTCAAAATATTAAAAATAGAATTACCGGGTGCCTGGGTGGCTCAGTTGGTTAAGCGACTGCCTTCGGCTCAGGTCATGATCCTGGAGTCCCTGGATCGAGTCCCACATCGGGCTCCCTGCTCGGCAGGGAGTCTGCTTCTCCCTCTGACCCTCCCCCCTCTCATGTGCT
>NW_028013627.1:0-782 GCF_054177405.1 Leptonychotes weddellii
ATGTTCTTCGTTGCACCAGGCGGCTTGCTCCTTTCTCTTTCCAGCTGATGTTTTTTGAGAGTGTCATGTGCCTTCGTGTAGTTTGGGGTGACACGAGCTTGGACTGGGGTGTCCCCTTCAACTGGTTTCACGTGCTCGACTCCAGGGCTGGCCCTGCACGGGGGGTCTCGGAGGGTCAGGAAACGGAGCGACCCGGTGCTCGTGCTGTTTCTTCCCTTGCCCGCCCCCCACCGTGTCAGCCGGCCGGGTGCCCCCCTCCCTGCCCTGGCAGTGCCCCGGGTCCCCAGAGCCCCTGCTCCTCTCTGGGGATGCAGACCCCTTCCCCATCCTCCTACCCTCTGGACTCCCCTCCCCTGAAATCCTTCGTGTGTGCTGCCTTATGCCTCTGACGGGTGATGAGGCTTCTTAAGGAGCAGTTTGCCAAGTCGCCACCTCGTCTCCACAGGCAGCAGCCCCGGCCCTGGAGCCGGCACCCACCTGACTCTGTGCCTGCGGGCGCCCCCCTCCGAGCTGGTGCTGCGTGCAGGCAGTGGTCTTGGTCTGAGCTAAATCTGCGAGGTGACTGGCTGGTGGGTCTCACTTCGAACACACTGTGCCCCTGGCTGGGACACTGGGCTAGGTGCACAGCGACCCCTCAAAGACGTTCAGCTTCAAGACTGGTCACGTAGCAACAAGTGATTCATGACCCACCCGTGGGGGAGTCTGTACCGCGAACAGCCCCCCGCAAGCGGGTGATGCAGGCGGGACCCCCAAATGCATGGCTCACTCCTCTGTTCCCGGGG
>NW_028013628.1:0-782 GCF_054177405.1 Leptonychotes weddellii
AGATTCTCTGGTAAAAGTTACTTGAACAAGTAGGCCAGCTCATGGAGAGATGGATCAAGATGAAGAGCCCAAGAGGAGCGCCTGGGTGGCTCAGTCGTTAAGCGTCTGGCTTCGGCTCAGGTCATGATCCCAGGGTCCTGGGATCGAGTCCCACATCGGGCTCCCTGCTCAGCGGGAAGCCCGCTTCTTCCTCTCCCACTCCCCTTGCTTGTGTTCCCTCTCTCACTGTGTCTCTCTCTGTCAAATAAATAAATAAAATCTTAAAAAAAAAAAAAAGATGAAGAGCCCAAGAAAGAAGCTGGAGGAGGCTCCCTGCAGCCTTGGCTTACCTGGGCTGGTCGCAGCGCCTGGAACGGACCCGGGTCAGGTGCAGGCTTCCTGGCCCCGTGCCTGGTCTGGCATCCTGCAGCAGCGCTCGCTCCCTGCCTCCATCACCTGTGGGCAGGTAAGTGAGCCATCCCCTGCACCAGAGCTCCTGCGCTGGGGGCGTTGGCCACATTAGGGACCCCCCAGCCAGCTCAGCTCAGGGAGGAGTCCACAGATTTGGCGCCTTACCACTCCACAGCTTTCAAGCGTGGCAACATCAACTTGTACAGAGACAAGTAAGAGAATCAGTGGAGGAAGAACAGAAATCTAGTCATTATTAACCAAGAAATGCCATTGGGGGTTAGAAATTCCTGCCGGACATAGAAAATAAAGCAATATAGTACAATAGGCATATGGATTTCAGCAGCACTTCTGAAGTTTAACAAAAGGGACTTGTGACTGTTTCCGGAGCCTCA
>NW_028013629.1:0-782 GCF_054177405.1 Leptonychotes weddellii
CAGCTCAGATAACAGATTATTCTGACGCAGTTTAAATAATTAAATTTAATATACTCAATTCAACTTACTATACAAAACTAAAATGCTAGGTCTTAGGACTGTATGTATTATATCTTATCTCTTTCAGCGGCACCTTTAAACTTCATTTCAATATAATGGATGGGCACTATTATGTGTGTGAGGGTTTTTTGTTTTTTGGGTTTTTTTTTGGTTTGTTGGTCTGTTTTTGAATGACTACTCACAGTATACGCAGAGGCTAGCAAAAATTTTTTTTTTTCTTCTGTAAAAAGTCAGTAAAAATTTTAGGTTTTGTGGGCTATATCTGGTGTCTGCATATTATTCTTTTTTTATTTTTTGTTGCCATTTCACTTATTTCTCCCTGGTCCCAATTCTTCACTCTTCAAGGATCATATGTGTGCAAGGAGGGGTAGAATTTTACTCTATCCCCACGGACATGTCTTAACCAGTTTGTAAAGTGTACTTGAGCTTCCCTTTGGGATGACCTACCCAGCCACAGGCGGGTAGATCATTTGATCCCCAACTTGTTATAATTAAGATTTGTTCTTTACAGTCGGGCATGAATTTACAGCCGATGACTAGATACTTTGTCTGTAGAAGTGTGCAAGAAACTAAGTGCTCCATCATGAATGAGCCAGGTTATAAAGTCAAAGCCTTGAGAATCATGCCCTTTTCTGCTTTGCTTAAGGCATCAAGCTGAGAAGTGTGGGAATGAAGTAGGGCTAAGGCCAGAGACGCTTGATTTAAATGCCAAATGCAATACA
>NW_028013630.1:0-782 GCF_054177405.1 Leptonychotes weddellii
TTTTTTTTAAAGATTTTATTTATTTATTTGAGAGAGAGAGAATGAGAGACAGAGAGCATGAGAAGGAGGAAGGTCAGAGGGAGAAGCAGACTCCCTGCTGAGCAGGGAGCCCGATGTGGGACTCGATCCCGGGACTCCAGGATCATGACCTGAGCCGAAGGCAGTCGCTTAACCAACTGAGCCACCCAGGCGCCCTATTCATTAATTTTTCATTCAGTGGAAATACTCAAAAGATGAATTTTCTATGAACTTTCTATTCATGAATTTATCTAAGTGTTATGACAATTCTTTTCTTTCTTTTTTCATAGTTGAGGAATGAAGAAGGAACAGATGGCCCTGGACATTGGTTGGCAGATTTTCCATGTAATATCAAGAAATAAACACCTATAAAATCATAATTATAGAGAATATCCGTAGTGAGTTTCCCAGACCAAGTAAAATCCACTTTGTACGGGTTGCAGTCATCAAGGTGAGAGTTTAATTGGGTCTCCTTGGGAAATATCGGGGTCTGGGGAGATATCTTGAATGCCAATATTAACATTCCGTCTTGCCATTTTTCCATACAGTGAGTGCAACTATATCATTTACCACCTTAGCAAATATGTATTTTCACAAATATCATTGTCTGAGTGTTATCCAACAGCACAAAATCCATAGTATTTTATGTATATAATTTGCCAATCATTTAGAAGACATGGTATTTTTTATTCTGAGAAAACTCTATCTTCTCTCAGTTTGCCACAACTTTTCAGAGACTTTCACAGGTTTTCCTTATGTTTTTG
>NW_028013631.1:0-782 GCF_054177405.1 Leptonychotes weddellii
TAGAGGAGATATTGAAGAAGAAGAAAGAATCACTGCCTCTGTTGGTGGTTCCCAAAGTCAGAAGACGCTTCACAGAACAAATTTTATGGGAATGGGTTTTTAAAGCCTGAGTAGCATGGCAAGGAAGTTAGGAAAGAACAACTTCCAGGCAAAGAGTAAATTTGAAAATGTGTGACAGAAAATGAGGTTTCAGGGAACAAGTGTGTTAAGTGGACCTGGAAAGTTTGGCAGGAGGTGGACATGTCATTAGGAAATTTAGATTTCATCCTGTAAATGAGAAGAAAAAGGAAGTAGTTATGCAGGAGAATGAAATGATCAGATCTGTGTTTCAGAGACATACCTTTACTGGCAACTGTAAGAGAGAAGCTGAAGACTGGGAGACAAGGCCCATATCTAGGCCAGTGCAGCCAAAGTGAAGAGGAGAGAATAGAGAGTCAGTAAGAGAGTTTAGACTCTAATTGACTGGATATGGGCTTCTGCAGGTGAGAGAACGGTCAGGGTGGCCCAAGGTGCGAAGGTGAGGAAACACATCAGTGATGATGGCAATTTACCAACAAAGCATGTGCCAATGCTGAAGATGAAAGAAGAGCTCTTTCCTTTCTACTCTGTTAGGGGTACCATAAAGTAGGAACAGAGAGGTTAGGTAAGTTGCTTATGATCACACAGCAAATTTTGGTCTTTGTTTCCAATCTAGTAATCTAATCCCATTCCTTCCTTATAGGTGTTTAAGGGAATCATCCCCAGAAGCAAAAGATTAGAGATATAGATGTGGATAAGGATAT
>NW_028013632.1:0-25437 GCF_054177405.1 Leptonychotes weddellii
AAAAAAAAAAAAAAGAATCCCAAAGTTCTGTGAAGTTCACAAGCAAGGTGCTCTGATAGAGGATAGTAGGGCTTGTCCTTCTCAGAGTCATTAGAGAAATCCTATTGGAGGAGTTAACGATCAGGTCAAGACTTACAGAATGAGAAGGTGCCAGTCATACCAAGAGTTAGAGCAAATGCCTTCCAGTTCCAATGAACATTATGTGCCAAAGCTGGAAGGAGTGTGGTATATTTTAGCAACTAAATAGAGGCCACTAAAGCTCAAGTATGGGCGGCAAGGGGAAAACAGCTGGAGAAGATGTTGGGGAGGTAACAATAGGAGGACCAGGTCATGCAGGGTGTTGAGGGCCATGCTAAGAAGTTTGGATTTTATTCTCAGTACCAACTGTTGAAGGATTTTAAGCAGGGGAGTATTCTAATCCAATAGACATTTTGATCACTATGGCTCTTGAGAAAAACAAGAAAGAAAGCAGGACTATCAGAAGCCTGCTGTCGAGGTCTGGGTTAAAGACGCTGGTCAGCTGCACTGGGGCAATAGGTGCAAGAGAAGGAAGTGAATGGACTAGAAATCTATTTGGGGGCTGAATCTATAGTATTTACTGACGAATTAAGGGAAAGGGAAGCCATTCAAGAATGGCCTCTAGGTTCTGGCTTGAGCATGGACCGTAAAGTAATACCATTTACAGACACAGAGAAGATGGGTGTGGAAGTTTCAGTTCTAGACGTGTGAAATTCGAGGTGTTTGTGAGCTAGCTGGGAGAAGATGCCAAGGGGCAGCTGGATATTTGAGTCCCGCTCTTGGATGAGAGATAAGAACTTTGAGGTTATTAGCACAGAGTTATTTAAGGCCACTGAAATGTAGATGATCACTTAACAAAAGAATGAAGAGAAAAAAAGAGAAGGAGCCAGACTCCAAGATTAAGTGGAGAGGTAGAGGAGATGGTAGAGAAAAAAGAAACTGAACTAAAACGGAGAAGTGGGAGAAGCAGGAGGAAAACAAGGACTCAGTGAGAAGACAGACAGAAATCAGTAGGATAGAGGAAAAGGGGTGTATTCAGTGATAAAACCCTAACTACATGGTTAAAGGCAGTGAAAGACTGGCCAGTCACAGTATCATAAAAAGGGGGAGCTAAACGAGATCCCACAGAGTGAAAAACCATGATAATTATAACTGAGAGAAATCCAACTTCTGCCAAGTAACTCAATAAACTCTCGTGAATCTACAAAAAAATATGTAAGGACTAGCAAAATGTATTTCCTGGTAAATCCTATTAAAAAAAAAAAAGTTTCCTTCCAAGGAGGAGAAAGAGAGAAACATTCTAGAATGAGGTAGACCACGGAATGGAGTAAAAGAAGAATTAAATTATCGCTCCTCTTACTGACATCTGTTTTGCTAATTTGAAACTGAACATAGTCAGAATTTCTTCAAACTATAGTTTAGATATGAATTTGTAGTTTAAATAGAAATTCTATTTGAAGAGGATGAAAATAAGTAGTGCAGAATGACCAAATCTGTACAATTAAATAGTACCAAACTGTCCAAGTAAATGGAAGAAGGACTTTCATTCTGAGAAGTAGACAGCAAACTTCTAACGTAAAGCAGGTGCACATTATCTTAAGAAAATTTTCTAATGGATGGAAAGGACTATTTATCCTAAATTACTATGAGAAAATTTAAAAATAATCACTTTTTACTCTAAAGGGAACTTAGATATATGTTCTAGGTTTGTAATTATCCTAAACTACTTACCTAGTTACTTCACTATTTGGCTGAAGATAGTATTTACCCAGTAGTATACTGAGCAAAGACAATGTTGAAGTCTGCTTTCATTAATGATTTTTTTCCAGATCAAGAATCAAATGAGGGGAACTATTTCAATGCAAAAGAAGCAACTGTTTTCAAATCATGTTGTTTTCTTTTTTTTTAAAGTGGTTTGAGTTAACTGATTACACTTCATTACCCTGCAATGCACTTGAACACATTAACGCTGTAAGAAGAATATGTAATAAAAGAGAGGATGCGTCTCCTAATCCTTCCTGTCAAATTTAAAGAGATACCAATCAACCAAACACCTCGCTAATAGTCATGAGACTGCTGTTTTAATTAGCTGGTGATATTTTTGACTAAAGAATCTCCGATGATGAAACTGTTTTTCCTTGTATTGAACCAGGTTGGCCCAGACTAGCCTGTCCCGCAGTGACATGTATATTGAATACAAATCAGACAGCAGCTTTAAATCTGTGTTGCAGCTCTCATTTCCAATTCGAGAACTGTACTATAATCATAAGCTTCTGGTGGATGAAAGGAAATCAGCTCTCTGAATATTAGCTAATGCCACATTTGCAAGTCCTGAAGAGATCTGTGCTGTTAAAAAAAAATAGATCATTCCGCGTGAACCTATATATATGAATTGCTTTGTACTGCTCAACTGATAGAAGCATTGCCTGGGCTGGGATTAAACCCCTTTTCATCATAAAACCTCATCTGGTTCGGAGTCCAAGTCCATCAAACCTTTTTCCTTTAAAGTCCCGCCTTTGATTCTACATCAATTTATTCAAACCGCAGCTGGGTGGCTGAAAACGAAAGGACAGCATCGTTTAAACCAACCATGTTCCCAACTTGAAAGAAGGGCTATAATTAAAAAAATGGGCATAAAAGAATGGAAATGGGATAATATTTTTTAATGGTAGTTCAAAGGCCGACAGATGTCAGAGCCTTTGAAGATGTCAGTACACTGAGCAAGAAGTTGCCATAAAAGAGCTCGCCTGAGAGGTGAAGCAGCTTTTTAATGGCTGCAAACCCTTGCAGACACATCCTTGTGTTTTTAATTTGTCAGAGTTTCTGCAGTGTTTTCTGATTAATGACACATGATTATAACTGCATAGCAGACATATTTTTAGACTTGGTTAAATGAATAGTTTATTCCACATTCTTTTAGAAGTAGATAAGAATGGGGACACTTTCCTAGGAAGTCCAAAACTGTTCGGATTGCCTCGCATGTTTATGCTAATGTTGTGGGACTGGCCGAATTCAGAGTTACTATATGTTGCCAGCTTTTGTTCTTTAGTAGTCTGATTGCTGGTAACACTACAATTCACATGTGGTCAGGACAATGTGATTCACTACAATTTCATTCTTTTCATGTACGGGGAGCAGGATGTGCCTGAATTAATTTGTGCACACAATTAATTTGTGCACCAAGTCATGTCAAACCAAATTAACGTTTGAAAACATTGCTGAGCTCAATCTGAACAACCATGGGCTGCTACAAAGCTTCAGAAGGGAAAGAGCTACGCAGGGGGAAGACTTGCAGCCATCACTCTGGTGTGGCATTAAGGACTACTCAAACACAAGGAGCCGCAACACCCCGTGTAAAATGCTGGGGGGCGCTCTGCCAAGATGTGGGGGAGGGACCCGGAGTCTCCCTGAACTATTTGCTCTTCTAAATAGTCCTGACACGCCAATTCGATTTGTTCTGTGAAACTGCCCTCCCAATAGTCATGAATGTTAACCACAAGTCGCTAGTGAGTAGCAAGAAAAGGCTTTCCCACCAATGGTTATGCCTTCAATTTCCATCATGACGGAGGTGCAGGGGAGAGGAAGTTCCCGGGCTTTGAAGCCAGGCAGATTTGGGTTCAAGTCCTAGCCCTGGCACTTCAGAGCTGCACAGCTTGGGTCTGCCTTCCCTTCTGGAAAAACTGAGGTTAATACCTACATCCTTCCAGAAAGCACGTGAAAGTGTCTGGTGCATAACATGATGCTCGATTCCCCTTCTCAAAATAAACAATACACAGAACAATAAAAACTAGGCCATTTCTTGTTAAAAATGTTTATGTGTCTATATACAACAGAATCATATTTTAATGAAAATGGCCATTCTTTTGCAAGTGGATGCTGAAACTCCCCACTGTTCCAGTTCCAGTAGCTTGTGGGTACTGCCTCTTCCTTATGTTGGAATCTGACCTGGCCATGACCGGTCAAACCCTTGAGCATACACCTGTTTGCTTGTGACAGCTAAGCTTTAGCCTAGTCCTGCAAGCACACCCCACGGGGGCAGCTCAGCTGATGGGGGTACCGGGGCAGGGAATGTGGTGCAGGAGAGGGAATAATGTGCTCAAACAGGATCAGGCCACGGGCCTGTAGCCTTATTCTAGAGGAGCTGACCTGTATCCTCTCACTTGGCCCCAGGCTTTCTATGAGGACTGGAGCATCCTGGGGCTTTTTTCCTTAAAGGAGAGGCTGTTCCCTCTTTTGTGTCTCAAGGTGGCTATAGTTTGGGCACTACTAACCCCAGCCACAACTTCAAAGCCAGTGAAGCCTGCCTTAGCATCTTCCTATCTCCTTGTCTACTTCCTAAGTCTTTTTCTCCCCTCCCCCACCTCCAGATGGCCCAGTCTTCTGACTCCAACCCCCCTATGCATCTTCTTTCTCCTTTCACACTCTTTCATCCATCAAAACTCCCGTTTCTTCGCTGTAATGGATTTCAGCTTGCTGAGAGAAATTTAATGAGAAACAATTTCACAATATGGTGGCTATGACTGTTCTTTTCCTCTCCACCTCAATGTCATTCCGAACTTCCATTCTGTCAGGACTTCCCTGACCCGGGATGCAGGGCAGATAACCAGATAACAGCAATTATCTCATTTGGAATGAGATGTGTACTTGCTAAACTGCCTGGCCAGATTGTGAGCTCCTCCAGGGAAGAGTTTTGTCTTGTTTTTGTATACCTTCTCTGAGCACAGTGACTAGTACACAAAGACATTCAATAACAGAGGAATGAATAGAGACAAATGAAGAAATCCTAGGAGATGTATTTCCATATGATCCAGCAATTGCAGTCCTGGGTATTTACCCCAAAGACACAGATGTAGAGAAAAGAAGGGCCATATGCACCCCAGTGTTCATAGCAGCAATGTCCACAATAGCCAAACTGTGGAAAGAGCCGAGATGCCCTTCAACAGATGAATGGATAAAGAAGATGTGGTCCATACATATAATGGAATATTACTCAGCCATCAGAAAGGATGAATACCCAACTTTTACATCAACATGGATGGGACTGGAGGAGATTATGCTAAGTCAAATAAGTCAAGCAGAGAAAGTTAATTATCATATGGTTTCACTTATTTGTGGAACATAAGGAATAGCATGGAGGACATTAGGAGAAGGAAGGGAAAAATGAAGGGGGGGAAATCGGAGGGGGAGAGGAACCATGAGAGACTATGGATTCTGAGAAACAAACTGAGGGTTTTAGCAGGGAGAAGCTTGAGGGGATGGGTTAGTCTGGTGATGGGAATTAAGGAGGGCACATACTGCATGGAGCACTGGGTGTTATACAAAAACAATGAATCGTGGATCACTACATCAAAAACTAATGATGTATTGTATGGTGACTAACATAACATAATAAAATAAAATTTAAAAAAAAGAAAAAAATAAAGTGCTCCTGAATTACCTATTCAAGAATTCATTTTACTGTATGGATTTATCCATTTTGGAATTTTAAATGCACACGTGGGCTACCTAGTCAAGGCAAATGTATTCAACAAAGAAAAGCACAAGCAAGAGAGGGCATTTTCACCAACCCAGACTCTATTCAGAGATGTTTCAAGCAATGGAACTGGGAGATCCCAGGCACAGTGATAGACTATTTTGCGGGGGAGATTTTCCACAGGCAAGTGACTCGATCTGAGAATCTGGGGATTTTGGGAGAGCTTCAGAGAATCCTGTGATCTCCTTATCTCCTGTCAGCTGACACTAGATATGTTCTCCTTCCCATCTCAGACCCTCTAACTCTTGGCTCTTACATAGGCCCAGGCAAAACTTGATCATTTGTGCTTCACTGGGTGATCCCTGCTTCCTTCCGTAGGCAAGCTGTAGAAACTTTCTCTGTACCCAACCTGGAAAGGCTCTCTGTGGACCTGAAACCTCGCTGCTCCCAGGAGCAGCAGAGGGAACACAGGTGCAGAGCTGACACCCCCCCCCCATCACTATGACAGCCTGGTTTAGGGTTGCCTGCAAACCATGCCTGACTCTGCCACTATCCCCCCCGAGATGCTTCATTCTCCTAGGTCTCTGAAATGGGCTCCCTGTTCTCCAAGCCGATGTCCCAGCTGCAGGATTGCAGAGTCTGACTTCAGAGACTGCTGTCCATTTGGTGCGCTAGTCTGTTTGTGTTATGTGGCCGCAGTTCACAGATTGAAATAAATAAGCTGATATTTATTTATTTATAATAAATAAACTGTTATTCAAAAATACTTGCCCATTTCAAATTCTCACAATCAATCCAGGAGTTAGGTATTGTGATTTTTCCTGGCTCCTGAAATACCACTGCCTCTATCATCTTTGACCCACTTTCTTGGTCTTCTTGTCCTGCTCCATTGCCTCCATCTTCCCTTAGGCAATGAATGTCATCCATCCTCATTCTACTCTGCCTCCTTAGGAGATCTCACCTTCACCGTTGGTATCCATTACCATCCATCCTGGTGACTCCCAAATCTCTATTCCCAAAGGAGAGCTCTCTTTTAAACTCTAGTCCTGTATTGCCACTTACCTCCATGACATCTACACCTAACTGTCCCATAGCACAGCAAGCCATATCTCTGGGTCTCCTCTCTCTCCCTCACTGCCACATCAACTTGCCCCATTGCCAATGCCTTAGCTAAGTCCTTCATCATCTCTCTCTGGAATAAGTCCTAACTAGTCACCCAGCCTCCAATCTCACTGCCTTCCTCTTCCTAATCCTCTGCTTCAAATTCTTCAGTGATTTCTGATTGTTGATGGTTATAATCTCTAAACTTTTTTATTGGACGACCCTATCATAAAAAATTGGGGCACAGAACCCAGTGTGTATATATAAATATACATATAAATCTGTAACATCACTGTACTAATACATTATGTACATTACAAAAATTCGCACAAAATGGGTATTTTTAAAAGATGAGATACAAGTACATGTAAATAGAAGTTCTATCTTTTTTCTTCCCATATCCTAATAAACCATACTTGGGAGCACACTGTTCTAAATAATTACCAGAAGGGGTAATACATGTTACAAGTAGGACAAGGAGGTAGACAGCTGGAAGACACGGAAGTGGCAGCATAAATAGAGAGTATAAACCCCAAACTGGAGACAGCGTTCAAGGGGATCCAGTTCTGACTCCTCAACATGGTATAAAGCCTTCTCCAGGTATTGATCATGCTACTCCTATTTAAAATGCTTTTCCTAGTCTAATTTGCATGGCAAATTTCTACTCATTTTTGAAATGCAATGCATATGATATCTCCTTTAATGCAACCTTTCTGATCACCTCCCCAGACGCTATGCCCCCACATCACATGACTGACACATCTTCACTTGGGATCAAAGTACCATTATCATTTTCTTCTACATATATATATATATAATATATAACTGTAACTTTGGGAGGCTTAAAGGCTGGGCCAGCTAGAGGAGGCCACAGAATAAAACTGTCCATTTCCATGCTGATATCGTTACCAGTTACTCACACATCTGGGGGACGAGGCAGGCATGAAGGCAAAGTTTCCAAACAGTAGAAAGGGGCCAGGAGGATATTAATCTCCCTCCACCTCACTGAATGGTGAAGGAAATGTCAGGCGGTGTCATCGGCAAAGGAATGCCTTGATGGGGACTCGTGGGCCAGAGCAGCATGTCCTTCTGACCAGGGGTGTTACTATGTCCCCTATTCCATGCAGCCTTTGATGTGTGATAAGATGCATCCTTTGTCTCTGTTAAAAGAAGGCATTCTTTGCTCCTATCTGTTGGTATGAACCATATTACCCTCCTTTTATGACAGATGTGCAATGCCTGTTTCCCCAGAGACTATAAGCTAGAGGGCAGGGATTGTTCCTTTCTTAATGTTCCAAGGCCTAGTGTAGTGCCTGGCACACAGTAGAAGCTCAACAAATGATGTTAAACGAATGAATGAATATTCCAGATGTGAAAATGATGATCAGAGATATGAAGTGGGTCACTCAGGTTTAAAGGGCCAGTAAGTGGTGCAGATTGGCCAGGAACCAGCATTTCTGTCTTCATATTTGATAAGAAATTGGTAATTGCTTCCAGGTCCATGATTTAATTATCTACTGGCCAATGATGTCCACATTCCTTTATCTGGAATCTTGACCTGCATATCCAACTCCCCGTCTGACCCATCTCCATTTGGAGGGTAAGACTTCAGACTCAGCTTGACAACAACAGAACTCTTGCTTTTGCTTTCATTCCACCCAATCATGCTCATATTTGACGCCACCACTTATCTAGCTGCTCAGACCAAAACCCTAAATCATCCTCCTTCCCTCACTCCCCATACCTAACCCATCAGAAAGTCCTACTGGCTCAAATACATATGTCATACAGACATCCTGACTGTACACAATGGCCACAGTGGACCTCAAACAACATGAATAGGATCATGTCATGTTACTGCTGAAAATCCTCTAATTGTCTTCCAATCACATCTCAAATGGAATCTCAATTCTTCAAAGGCCCTGTCCTTCCCTGCACCTCCTAAGCTCATGCCATCAGACCTCATTTTTAATTTCCTGAACACACTAAATTTATTCTCCTCCAGGGTCTCTGCATGGGTCTCTGTTCCCTCAGCCTGGCTGGCTTCTCATCCATCAGATCTTTCTTAGTTTAGATAGCTCTTCCCTGGAGAGGTCTTCTCTGATGGCCAGCTCACACAATCGCTCAGTCGCTTGTCTGTGACTTAACTGCTCTGTGTTAATTCTCCACCTACCAGTTATGGCTATGTGATGTTCTCCTTGTTACTTTGGGGTTTTTGTGTGTGTGTGTTATCATCTGTCTCCCTCCATTCAAGTGTGAGCTCCTTTAGAGCAGAGGACTGGTCTCTCTTGTTCTTTGCTGTACCCAGAGCAGGAACTCCCTTAGGGCCAGTGAGGCAGTGCCCTGTACAAGCCTGGGACAACATTCAAATGCACCAGGATGGGAAAAGCACCTCCTAAAACACCTAGCCTCAGGACCTGGTATAGAATAGCACTCAAGAAATCTGTACTGGATAAATGAATCACGTGGAATAAAGCCTCTGTCATAAGGAAATTCCATATACAGAATTCTACCTAATTTTTACAGATAGGAAAATGTATATGGAAAAAAATTTGATTTATAGATTATCCGAAGAGTCACAATTATAAAAGTGTTGAAGTCACAGAGTTCTATTTTGTCAAAATCCATATGGAACAATGAGACTTAGAAAAGCAATCAGAATAGTTAACAATAATTATGATTTTCAGAGAACATTTATTCCACTATTCTTGTTTCTAAGTTGAATGACTTATTCTAAGAAACGCCAACTTTATAGTAACAGATCGTGATGTTTACTGCAAGTCACTAGAAATGATCACAGAGAGGTAAAGTACAAGAGTGCATGTCCATGTTTCCCAAAGTCTGAACCAGCATATGCACAGTCAGGATTGACTTTAATAGGGGCTGGCAACACACTGTACCTCTTGAATTCATGGCTTTTGTCTAACGACAGTCTGGCATCATTTCTGAATAACTGAAGAACAAAAGTTTTCAGACCTCACACTCCACTTTTGCTGCACATGCCAACAGCACTTTATCTGGAGCTACTACAAAACTTGCCCAACAAGTGAGAATAACATTTACATTACAAAAAAATTAGCTTTTCAGGAAACATTTGGTGAACACATGCATTTTTGTACATTAAATGACATCTTTGCAAATAACAAAATAAATAAGGTTGCACTTGACCGCAGGGATCTGGGGTTTGTTTCATTAAGAAATACCGACTTAAGGAGCAAACTTAAGATGAATGAATCACCAGTTTAATTTTAACCTTTTTAAAGACCTGTAACTTTCAAGTCCTTCCACTGGAAAATTCCCTTGTTTTGAGATGCTAGGCCTGGCTGGAGTGTTGGTTTCATGTTCACTGAAAGCTCCTCTGTCCCACAGAGTGACGATATCAGTGGGAGACACACGCACACACATACATGTGCGCGCGAGCACGCACACACGCGCACACATACACATACTGCAAGATGAATCCTGCCTTGCAACTGCCCCCACTAACAAAGGAAGAGACCCCAGATCCAGGCCACATACTTCAGCAAACTTCATTCTCGGAGGATGCCATTAACTCATTTTCAAATATTACTAACACTTTCAGGCCTTGACCTCATACCTAAGGAAAACAAATCAAAACAAACCAGAAAAATAACACACACTTTCAAACCCTCCAAGTTTAATTATGTATTGCTTCTTCCTGATTTTTTGTGATCTTTCTCCAACCTCTCAGTACACAAATGCCCCCAAATATTTGAGAGGTCAGGTAACAATTATAAATAACTGTCAGGTAACAACGTAAAACAAGTGAAGAAAAATAAGTTTCACTGAACTTTAATATTCGTTTCAACTGAAAAACATTACCTCAAGTTTCACATTAACCCACCAATTTCAATGCTTTTAGTCTCAATTAGGCCAATTTTTGTTATCTAAACATTTTCTCCTATTAATGATATTTTTCAAATATTTTCTGTACACAAATTAAAGTGGCTTGAAAATAAACTATTATTTTCATGTAGTTCTTTTGCTTTGCTCCTCAAACATGAGTTTAAGGCCTCCCTGATATTGATTCCTGTCACTTTTCTCATGAGAAATTCTCAGGTGTTAAATATCTTTCCTATCATGCAACTAGGCATGATTCCAATTAGTCCTGAATGGAAGACAAAATGATAGTTTAATAAGCTTCAATTTGCCAACTCTTTGAACATTTGATGATATCATCATTTTGCCAATCATTTCTTGCACCTTGGCTCTGACCTCCCTGTCACAAAAAATTACCTCAAATATCTAAATAAAGACATCAAGGATGTCTCTGAGAGAACTGAGTCAGAAATCCAAAAATGACTTTTCCAAGACATCAAGAAAGAAGAGTTGTTCATCCAATATTTCCTCAAAGATAATTTCTGCCAACATTCTTAGTAATTTCATTGAGGCAGAGGTGAAAAGGACAAGAGCAATATGCTAAAAATAACTGAAGGCATTTTTCCTTGTATCAATGGGAATGACATTCAGTATGTGGAATAGCAATTCATCTCTGGGGTATTTTACGTAAAAAAAAAAAAAAAGAACTCATCTGAAAAGCTCTCATTTTGACCACAGTAAGTCTAGAACTAAACAAAAACTGCATCAATGTAAATTATTTTTGAGGATTCTAAAGGCAACACATTTTCTACTTATTCCTTTTATTTCTATCAAGAAAGTGTCCCAGTTTGAACTTACTTTTAAACTGCCTTGACCTCATTTCTAAAAGGTTTTGACAAGCTGCAGTCATGCAGTAAGGATCATGATATGGGTTCCTTTAGGGGAAAAATACTAACATCGAAGTCTTTGAGATTTAAAAGTTCATTCCATAAAATGGAAGGCTTGTATATAATATTCCAAATTCGTATGTGAATATAACAGATATTCACCTATAATAAGCCATTCACAACAAACCATATTTCACCGGTACTAAATGCAAATCTCAAATCGATTTTTATAGAGACTGGGTAGGTCCATTGACTTAAAAACTTCCTGGATTCTTACTCTAGACACATCTTTTAATTTCAGCAATAATGTAAAAGCCTAAAGTAAACCCATCTCAAAATCATATTCATTTTTCTATTCTACAAATTCTGAAATTTGTGGGAAGGAATTCTATTCCAAATAAAATATTAAGAATTGTATCTCTTCAGAGTTTAATTTGTCTCAGAATAGAGACACAGCCATGGCTTGTGGCTCTGGAGAAAGTTTGAAACTATTGGCTAAGTCTTGATTTGGATTTACATAGTCTGAGTTATGGGTATCAGTATTTTAAATCTAGCAATGTAATAACAATCCAAAATTGAAAGTATAATGGAATTTATTGCTGAATAAATGAAATTCAGAGACAACGAGCTCATACATAAGCAGGCATATGGGGGCAGGAGACATTACCATGAGTCTTAACTACACTAACTACTAGTTATGTAACCTTGGGCATTTTACCTATGCTTTCTGAAACTTTTCTCATCAATAAAATGGAATAACATACATTCATTTTACGAGCCAGGTAAGAAGGTCAGAACAGAGTTTCCAAATGCGAAATTTAATCCTTATCGACTGTTGGAAGGGTGGAAAAAGGCAATGTAATGTAAGGGACCTAGCAGAGAGCCTGGAGCAGGGGAAACACACAATAAATATTTGTCACTCCTGCTGCTGTTAAACACAAACAGGCATAAAAATTCAGTGTTGTTCTAGGAGGTACTGCTTACTAAAACTGGAACTCACGCAGCATGATTCAATTATGACTTTGCAGCAACGTCAAGTATGGTGAATCACTGAAAGAAATGCAAATTGCGATGAGAATCTCAGCGTGGGGAACAAAGAGTACCAGTGTCTCCCTCTCTCTCCTGCTAGGCAAAGATTCACATGTAACCCTGCGCCTTTCTTGCCAAGCCCAAGTCTCTCCCCAAATCTAAAATCTCTCTTGAAAGAGGCTGTGAGATAGAGAACGAGCACTGAATTAAGATTAAGCAGCCCTGGTTTGCTTGTTCTGTGACCTTGGGCAAGATAATGTCCTTGAACCAGAGGTTCTTTACCTGTAAACCGAAAATAATTGGATGTGGTCATCACTTGACTCAATGTGGCAATGTTACTGCTGGATGCTTAGATACCTGACATGACTACAAGGTGCGTGTCCGTGCGACATCCTGTACCCACAGACTTGTGCTCCCTTGCCAGCTCCCCAGTTTTCACGACTGAAGAGTTCACCACATTGCACCCCCTATTTTATGCATCTCCAGCATTTAATTATTACTTCTTCAAGAACAACTTTAATATTTCTAAAAAATCTATTAAGTATAATGAGAACAAAAGACAGATTTTTAAAGCAACCATTCAATTGACACGGAGTTGTTAATTCAAAGGGAATACTTGATGCTATGATTTGAAAGGTTTGTCTTTAAAAGGAATATTCTTTATCTAGAAGTGGACCACAAGCCATGGAATGTGGTTTCCATGGTAACTGCCACATTTAAAAAATATGCACAGGACTAAAGATACACTGTATAATACTTCTACAAATGGATCATTCCTAGAGAAATCGATTTCCTTGTCTCAGCCTGTTTTTGTTTTTTCAACTTCATATAATTCTCTCCACAATGAGGACCAAGTTGAATTATTTATAATAGTTTAATTATAGGCATATATGCTATTTTTGTGCTTATAAGATGAAAATAACTACAGAATTTTAGAATTATAATGGAAAAAGAAAGCTAGTGATCTATGAAAAATGTAAACGTTACTTGAAAGGTCATCTCCCTATCTTTTCTCTTAACTAAGCACCTAAGAAACAGTATTCTCATACACAGAAATATATATAATATATAAATAAAACACATTATTAAATTCATATGTAATCCTATTAGACAAACCACCACTGGATACTAGTAAACAAGATCTTTGCATCGATGCACCTATGTCAAAATATGATAAGAACTTGGGCCTTATTTGGAAAATTCGGTATAACCTATGCCTTTGGTATCAGAAAAACAGTATTTCCTCCACAGGCTTGTAAAAATGGCTTAGGTAGGAAAACCTCTGTTTATATTCTAAGTGAATGCACTAAGTTTTTGACCTATCTTAAATGCAGAACTTAGATAATGCTATAAAACTTCATCTGAAGAAAATACATTGAAAATTCGAATGTGTGGTTTTACCATAAGTCCACCAAAAAAGTTTTTTTTTTTTCAGAGTAATCAAGTAAATTGTTAAAAACATCTTCCCACCAACTCTGATGTCTGACATTAAACATTATGTACATTGCAGCAAAAACCCACTCAATACTTAAAACACACTTAATTCCATTCCTCTTTCCATCTAATACAAATAAGTCAGTTTGGGGGGTAAGTACCCAAGTGTGATTGTACACAGCTGGAAGACCAGGCAACCACTCTGATGTGACTCCGTGTGTCACTAGGGACAGGAGGGGAACAAAAAGAAGGGTTACATTAACAGCAACAGCCTCATGACGTTGGGGGGAAAATATTTACATAGTTTGGTTTTTCCAAGTGATCAGTCCAGTTCAACCCAAAGAAATAAAAATACTTACTACCTCAAAACCAAGTAAATGATACTAATGAATAAATATTGATGATGAAATACCAGTTTGGTTATGTAGGTAGAAAGCGAACTGTTTTAGTACGAATAAAAATATCCTACACTCCTGGACCAAATTACCACTTGATTTTATTTCTTACAGTTTTCCATAATATAAATTCAGAGGACAAGAGAATCAGATAGAAGAAAGAGAGTAATGTTCTTGGAAATTAACAGTAGGGCATTAACTCTTAAAACTATTTCTAATTCAGCCATGCTTCTAACTTGTACTTCCTAAAGATATTTTGTAAGGATTTCAGGATCTGTCATATAATAAAAGTACTAGAATTTGCTAGGCTCATGACTTAAAATATGCTTTCATTTGATTCATAATATGTACAAAATTGGATCTCCTGAAGCAGGTGTGTTTTTTGGTATTGAGAATGATGGTATTCTCCATTAATTAAAATGAAATTTGGGCATATTAAAATAAAACCGGCTAATTACATTTTGTGAAAGTACTTAAAGAATCTAAGATAGTCCCACCAGATTTTATTTCCAAATGTCTTAACATATAGAGATCATCGTCAGTTATATTGGTCAGTGTCCTTTGTACTAAGTCCTGTGTCATCAATTTCTCTCAGAACTGAGAGCTAGAAAAAAAATGAACTAATCTGATTTCTTTCATAGAATTACACAGTTTATCCTGTTTCCCTCTTTGCTGTGGCTTCTAGGTGAGCTCAGAGCTAAAACTTGTACTTAACTAAAGCATTTTTTTTAAAGTATAGGTTTTCTGGTGGGGTTAATATCATTTATTGCTTAATGACTATTTTCAGTTATATATTACACCTCTTTAAGTGTGTGTTTATTACAAAATGCTGCCTCAAATCCTTTTTGAAAGTGGTTGGCACATAAAGAAATTAAACTCAATGTTTTCAGTGAAAAAAATGTTCCCCTAAAAAAGCCCAAAGACCATGCATAGGTTTAGCAGAAATGTTTAGAACATGCATGTTGCTAAATTCATCCATAAGTAATCCTTGAAAAATGATAGCCAGTATTCAATCCACAGCACGCAGGTGCATACCCAGTTTATAAATGGACATTTTTATTTTGGGCCCAGATTACCAAATTCATGGAAAATAAAGTAATGTGATTGAGATATAATTTTAAAAATTAAAACTGTCTTACCACAAGTATCTTTTCTGGAAAATTTTTTTAAGTAGAAGAGAGAAAGAGGAGGATTTCTGAAAATCCTACATTTTAGAATTAACAATAGGGCAGCTTCTTACTGTGAATCAATATGGCAAAATCAAGATGATCTGCCCATTTAATTATGCAAAACTCACTCATATGAGCATCATGATTCTCAGTTTAGGAAATCAAGAAAGGCATCGAGACACCAATGTTAGGCAAGATCCAATGTCCTATATACAAATTTTAAGTCTGATGTAGTTTTGGATCTCGTGATAACCTTCTCCAAGTCTGCCGTGTTCATTCGCCTACTATACTGACGGCGGTTCACAGTAGCTGCTGTGGTTCCCTGAGTCTTCCATGTGCCTGTACCTCAACAGGTCACATAGACAGCTGTCCTACAATGGTGACCCCACCTCTGGGGCAGATCACCAGATGCATGTGCACCATTCACTCTGGCGACAAACATAAAAGATCAAGAATCTCCAAGTGGTTCAGGGTCCTAAAAGAACAACTAAGAGGTCAAAGAACCTAAGTTCTGTTTTTCTTGTAATTCAAAGGAATAAACTGTAGAAATTCTTTCACTACATTGCAGTTCAAAAGCAAAATGACTCACAGAACCACCATGTTAGAAGAAGCTCTCCTAAGATGGTCATAACAAAACTATAAATTTTCTTTGTATTAAAAAACATGATTAAGTCAATCAAATCATCCTCCAAATTAATTTCAACAAGAGGGATCTGGCAAATGAGAAATATTTGACAGTAAGGTTGTAACTTTCTAATATGTCTTGATATCTACTGATCTGGGTGCTTTTTCTTAAACATTATGACCCTAGGTAGATACCAGGCTGACTATCTTGTATGAGGGTGGTAAAACTTAATGTGCATTTTAACAAATGTAAGCATCACAACATAAAATATCCTACTTGACTGAAAATCAAGTTATGACAAAGATATAATACACGCATAGAATAATTAGCTAAATGCACCAAATCAAATGAGAGAAATAGTTAATTGTCCTTAGTTGCATTACTGTATCTTAGGATTTCTCCATAAAACAGAAATTACTTGAGTAACAACTAACCTGTAATAATTATACAGCATTTTCCACCAAAAGGGAGTTCCTGTTTGATATACGATTCACCTGATGGTAGGGAACTATACCTTACAATAATGGTTTTCTTATCAGTATACAATACATTATGTACTTGGAAGAAGCCAAAGGTAGATTTCTAGTATTTTGCCTGCATTCAACAATTTGATGGAAGAAAAAGTGACAAGCAAAGCCATAGTACCCAAAATAGGTACTTCACTGGTCCTCTTTTGGTTAAGTATTTCAAACAGCCCTTTTTACAAAATGGCCTCCATTGCCAAATGGGAGTAGCCAAACGTGAACTGAAAATCAAATCTCTCTGGATCTAAAATTAAAAATTATACAATCCAATATTTAAGATACATCATACATGTATCAAGCCACGAAACAACGATATGAAAAAAAAATCCTCTATTTTAAAAAAATATATGTCCACTTGGTTTTTTTGAAATTTATGCATTGAATTCAGGACTTCAAAGGTATTATACATTACATTATTTAAATCATAATCATGAAAAGATATATTTGGAAAATTTAGATCTTACCTGAAGGAAACTTTGAATTAATATCCTCAATGAATAACCAAAATAAATACAAATTATTAGCATTTTGGTATATATGATAAGGTTTTTAAAAATATAACTTATTGGCAAAATTTTTTAAAAAATACATTCTCTAAAAACAACCAAGTTTAGCTTACACAGAAAATCATTTTCATTCAGATCAAGAATGCATTTAGCCTTAGTTTCCATTGCTTTACTAGCATTCGCATGACAGCAATTCCAATTGTTCCAAGAAAGACACAAAATAGAAGAAACACAATCCTATGCTATAGCATTTGAAGAGGTCATATGGTCCTCATAATGATTATTTCAGTTAGAAGAAATTCAATTAAGAAACTTATTGTACTCTCCCTGAGGCTTAATTATATGTAATAATTCTAAAATTTCCCTTTTGTTATTGCATGAACCGCACCCTATATATGACAGATACGATGTATGTAAAATCACAAAGATTTCCTCTAAATTTGGCCTCCGCTACTGTCCGCTTTCCACAACAGCACCAAAATAGTAGGAAGTTATATAAATTAGTGTATTTTATTGTATCAAGTATTCAATTTTACTCTGCAAACACACCCTACACAGACTCGGAACCCAAATACTTTATCATAGAAGACAATGGTAAGGCTAAGCATCATCTTTGAAGGAGAACGTAAGTGTGAAAATATTCTTAGTAAATTATACAGCTAACAATCAGAACATCAGCATATATTTTATAAAGGCTCTAATGAGGTTGGTGGCAAAATAAATACACATTGAGCAGGAACCACCTGACTCTGCTGGTACCATGGTTACTACAATGACTACCTTTTTAGTTAGCAAACCCCCAAAAAACAAATTGAAAAGAGTTTTCCTATAAATGTATATTATTGACAAAAAAACCTGTGCCGAGTATACTCACAGTGCCCCGGTCATTCTCCGAAGGTAAAAGACAACTCAAGGTCAAATGAAAAATAACCAGTAACTCCTATTCTTTGCCTTACCGCCTCCCGCCCTCCACCCAAGAAATAAACATCTTATTTAATCAGTATTTTTATTGCTTAGATGATCATAAAATCGTTTAAACACATGTCATCACAAATAGAAGGCTTATTTCATTGTTTAAAAATTGTATTATTTGGCGAGACAGGATAACTAGGAAGAAGCTTATGGGTGGTATGAATAATATGGTTAGGATTTCAACGGAAAAAGAGGTATTTAGACCTCATATATGATATGGTTTTATTAGAAAAGAAAATTATCTTTTTTTTGTTATCAATTGCTCCTCAATTTTTCTTTAATAAAATTTCACAGCAATCTCAAGAGGATACACTAAAGGCCTTTGATTATATATACCCTAAAGAACTTATTGTACCACAAAGATGCACACACCCAATAAGATTTTTTTTTCATCTGAAATTTATAAAGATAATTTTCCATGCTGACAGTGCACATTTCATCTATAAGTTTGAAGAGTCAAATGCTACCACAGCTGGGGGTTATTCTGCCAAATGGCTTCCAACAGGGACTACAGAGATGGAGGCTAGGAGGCATGTGCATGCGCATGTAGGAATAAGCCACAGACCTGATGGGAAATAGCCCTTCTCTGGAGTCATTTTTATCAATTACCATCTGAGTGATCTAATCAAATATAGAGTCTAATGAAAAAAAAAAAAAAAAGCAACACCAGGAAGGAAAAGCAAATATTAAAAGAGCTGCTTGATTACCTACAGAGATTAAAACAAAAAGCAAGGAGTGAAGCTGATATATTTCATAGGGATTTGCTGAGGCTGAGGGGAGGGGTAAGGGGCAGATACCTTAAAAAAATCCATCATGAAAGGAACTGAGACAAGATTATAAAAAAGGGGCCAAGTTATAGCGCGCCATGGGATTTTTAATCTGGCTACCTGTGGTTTCTGTAGTTAAAGCCTTATTCATCCTCAAAACGGGGGGGTGGGGAGAAGAAAACAAAAAAATCACATTTATATGTCAGTATTGCAAATGATCAAACAGCGTGCACCAACAAGAATAATAAGAAAACACTAAACGCTGATGACTTTTTAAAAATAGATACCCGTTTTATCAAATATTATTGATAATTACCTGTGAATCTCGTTTCTTGAACTCTTGGATTTGATTTTCGTGCTCCATATTGGCAGCGCGAAGCTGTTTTTCCAGGTTTTCAATTTCCCGTTCATGGTCTCGGACTAGGCTATCCTTCTCTGCGCTATGCTGCTGTGATAGGTGCGTCTTCTCCTGTTCATGCTCCAGCTTCAGCTCTACTATCTGATTGGACAATGAGGAGGACAGTTCATCAACAGAACATCCTTGTCGTCATGACAACTCATGGACAGCTTAATTTTTCTCTAATTTGTCCAAGTTGAAAATTTTATTTTTGCGTCATTATTACCTCACCCTTGAAATACTCTCATTTGGGGGGAGGGGGGGTGGGGATTTTATCCAAACCTCCTAATATTCAAGACAGTTGGGCATATTCAGGAAATCGTTCTGCAATCTGTTGACATAAATGCCTGAACATTGAAAAAAATTATGTCGAATGCTAGGTATTTCCTACCCAAGAACTCGGGTATTACTGATCAGCAATGGTTATAAATGGTTAATAGGCAGTACGCTTTGCTGTTTGCTTCAATATATACACGTAAAAGCAGCAATTAAATCGGTCAGTTTTCTTTATGATTTTCAAATAAAAGCTCGAAGCTAAATACGCATCTGGATTATTGTATATACAGTTGTCTTTTTAAAAAATAAAATGATAAATTTCAAAGCTCTATTATCTCGTTGTCAGCTACGGTATACCAACATAAACAGATGTTATGTGTTCCAGAAGGGCACCTGCTGTGCTGCAAGCTTGCGCCATGATTTCATAAAGAGCATTCTATTCTCAGGATCCTTTCCCAGTCCACTCCACACTGGAGACTGTGACCTTGGCCAGTCTTAGCCTCTCCCTGCTAGACTGAATGGCAGCCCGAGACCAAGGGCCTGGTTGCCGCTGCTTTGATACTAATCCTCCCAGACTGTGCACAATGGCACCCTACCTGGCCTGCAAACTATAGCCAGCCAGGCTGTCTTTGAAGCAGGTGATGAATAGGGGACTGCAGGAAGCCAGCTTCCCCAGTGAACTCCAGGCCACACAGCTGCTAAGAACAGTCACTTGGATTTTTCTTCAGTTTTGGTGGATTTCAGGGGAAAAAACTGCTGCTATCTAGAATATGTTGTGTTATTTTCGGCGTGAGAATCCATCTTCAAAAAAGCTAACAGTAGGAGCCTGCTCCAAATCGATCTTGTTTCTTGTTTCGTGCAATGAATCACCAGACTACCTTATCTTAAAGCGATAGCATTCATTTCTCCATACGTGCATGCTACACTAGATTTCAGAAGTTATTTTCTTTTGAGATTTGAAATTCTCATCCTTTAATTGCAAAAACACAAATTGAATGGGCTTATAAACACAGGTTTCAACACTTTTCCTTACTGTGATTTTTCTTAGAGTGGAAAATGAACAGGAAATGTCTGACCACTTATAAATGTATTATACTTTGGAGAAGAAAGGAAAGGATACCCACTTTTCATTATATACACTTACCAGAACAAAATAATGTATAAAGTAATATAGAAACATTTATTTTGCATCTGAGAACAAAGACACAGTCTAGTGAATTTGTGTCTATTTCAAATTTAGGGATCTTTCTTCCCTATTATTCTACTGCTGGCAATATATAGAATATATTATACACACATGCATATATTATATATATATTATATTATATATATTATTATATATATTATTATATATTATATATATTATATACACATATATAAATAATATACACATCTTCTCCTTATATACCAAGTAGTAAAGTTTTCTTTATTTAAAATTAATGTGCATGTTTTACTCTGATTCACACAACTACAATGTTAATCCCAACAAAAGAGAGAATTTAAAATTGTATTGATATTACTGCATTATTTCAGACATCTGAGTTTATGAATTATTGAGTTAGAATATTTTTAGTTCTTGGACACATTATTATTTCTGTTCAGTGTTACACTACCAAGCATTATTATAATAAATTTATAAGTTTTAGTTAAAATCATTTAAGTATGTTAACACACTGAAAAGAAATAGATGGAGGTAGAGAGTACTACTGAGATCTGATTCTCAAAAGCCTCAGAAAAACTGAGAGAATGGGTGTGATTTAAAACAAAATATTCTACATGCTCTAGGGAAAAATAACCAGTTGACCTGTAATTAAGGCGGAAGGATTACAGAATTCTTCCCCCAAGAAAAAACATATGACCAGAGTCGCTATGAGATCGTTAGTAATGGTGCTGCCTCATTCTAGGCTCTAAATAATGTACTTCCAGAGTAACTTTCTCTGAGTTATTTGAAGAGCTCTGGCAGACTGATCAATGACCCTGCCCATGCTCAGATTTCAGTTTATTCATTTTTAAAAATTAGGAACAAATGAAATAGAGATAGTGGAATTTTGAGCATAAAGAAAGATGTTCATAAATTATTAGTAGTTTGTCATTTGGTCAGGGCCCATTGCTCAGTGATGCTAGTTAATGAATGAATAAATCTCAGGGTTGCTGGAACCTTTTAAAGTGAAATAAGCTCAGGTTTATCTGCTCAAACCAACACTACTTGGCCAACTTCTCGATGTTATGAGCCCTTTCTGGTCTTTGCCTGGGACTCCTTGCTGTTAGCATCATCTGGCAGACATGTCTTCTCCTAATAAATGGTAGAGTCCAGAAGAAAAACCCTAATGCATCTTAATGATGAGATTCATAACCACAAAGGCCATCACCAAAATGGATCTGTGTTTAAATTCAAGACTGTACTGGTCCCTAGCCTCTTCCATATAAGTAAATGTTAAAAGAGTTTTTTGGCTTTTCCAGTTCAGTCCTTTACTTGTAGGCATATCTCAATGGTAAACATGAAGTAGGGTATCTTCTTTATCTTGGACTACTACATACTTTAGGTTGACCGACAATAACGTCTAATGGAGTTAATGGTGATCAGGAGGTTGTAAATTATGGAAAATGTGGAGGATGTAAAAGTATACAGCATCCTCAAGGATGAATGTTCAGTCAATGAAGTCTCTATGTTAAGGTGATATATCCTACAGGGGTGAATAGGATGCACAATCACCAAGGAACCTGCTTAAGTAAAGGCCAGCTAAAGAACTCCCTATAATATAGGAGGGAAAGCTTTAAGTTCCCTAATCCAAAAGCAATGGGCTGTGCTCCAGGTAACTATACTGGCTATGTATGTCCACTCAACATATATTAAAGCAGATTGGCATGTCTTCTGGGGGAGTGAAGTGAATAGCCCTCAAGTGTAAGTATCTGGTAGCATCTTGTAGTCTCCTGAGATGCTGAGCTTGATGGCTTGATGGCTGGGGTTTGGGTGAGAAAATGGCTTTATTGCCTAGAAACTATTAGGTTGAAATTGTCATTTTTGTAGGTCAAAATAGGAGATGGTGCTCCATCCACTATGCTACCCTCCACAACACACACTAAACATGAAGTTCAAGAGGGAAATTTTGAAGTTCTGAAGTCCCTGAAAGTGCAGCCTTCCATCACAGACTAAATCATTTTGCAACCTGATGATGATGTCTTCATTCTAACTGAGGCTTCCAAGAGCAGAAGTACATTCCAGGCTCTGAGAAAGACCAAGATGGAACCACTAGATAGCCAAGTCTCTGGGCGTCCTGGAATATATATTTTTAAGTCCTGGTAACTGTTTTAGAGTGAAATAAGTGCTCACAAATGTGGCCCAAACACCTTTTAATAATCTCATAAAGAAAAAGCCAAAGAGGGTGGAACAAGTCATTACTTCTCAGTACACAACCCATAGAAGACCAATACATCCCAATAACACACCTCAATATCAGAAATTCCAAAACCAGAAACATAAATTATGCAAGTGATAGAATGCATCCAACACATTTTTAAAAAGGACTTCGGGTACAAAAATACTAACTAAAATAACCTTAAATAGAACCAAATTACAAAATCTATATTCTACAAGCCTTGACAGAAGAATAGATTAAAACTATAGGAAGGAAAGAGGCCCCCCCTCCATGCTCTGGCTGGGAAAGGAAGAAGGGGAAGGAGTCTCCAGTTAGGAGCCCTGGGGATAGATGTGTCTTATAACTTAATGATAGCTGCTCTAATTCCAAGTGAAAAGAAGTATGAAAGTCAAAGAGTTTGGAGAGATGTAAAGGCTACCTAGGCAATACAGTGTCAGTCTTAATCCATGAAGTTTCCCCGTAACACCCTGACAGTCAGTCACTCAGCTGCTGCTGAAATGCTCTTAGCAATAAGCTAACAACTGGCTTCCAAGGCTACCTATGCCTCATGGTGAACACACGTGACACTGGAACTTCTGAGTAAGGACAGATGAAAAATTGTGAGAAGAACAAAACAAATGTTAAAAACAACAAAACATTCACTGGCAGCAACCCAACAAGGAAAGAGGGCTATCACATTGGCCATCCATGTCAAATGGTGGTGGTCAAGGAAAGAAAGAGAGGTTCTGACCTGGTGAGACATACCACTTTGTCCCTTCCCCCAGAGGCAGAAGTGCTGAGCTGAAGTAGTACCGAGGAAGATCTTCTAAGGGGAGGGCGAGGAGGGTAATTGCGTGGAGGAGAAATGGCTGCTGGGAAGAGATGAATAAAACTGAGAAAGGGAAAAATTATGGCTGGTTCTGATAAAGCATAGGCTTCAAAGCTCCCATTCAAAAAGAAAAAAACCCTCCAAAACAGAGGGCAAATCCTGAGGGAGGACCTGAGTAAAATGTTAAAAGACATAGCAGATACCAGTTTCTCTAACAAAGAGTTGCTCACAGCCCCAGCTAAGTTCTCCTCCTAGTTCTTATCCTAATCTTAAGCTGTAGAAGGTAAATGTGACAGAAACCTATGCCCTCAAACCAAAACTCAGAGGAAGACAGGCTAAAAATAGGGCAAGAAAAGGAGTCAGAGAGAATTCATGCATATTATACCAAAATGAATAGTCGATCTGGATAGTGCTGCTCACTTAACATCCAAGTGAGATGAAATGAAAATGCGTCTGGACAGCTATAAAAATACTACATCAAGTGAAAAAAAAAAAACTTATTAAAAAAAAAAAGAGGTAAGATGGGGGGAAAAGCACGGAAGAAAGGTAGGAAGGCCCACCATTCTTGAGGGAAGAAAATACACCTTCATAATCAGGAACAAGGAGAGTTGACAGGGAGACCTAGGAAGACCATGAGGGTGATGGAAGAAGAACCCAAAGACGAGAAGATAAAACAACAGAATTAACCAAGGACTAAAATAACCCGATCACAGAATTAATTCTAAATTAGAAGCAGCAATCAACTGAATAAACATGGCTGAAAATCAAATCACTGGCCTTGACAAGGGACTTGAGATAATGAAAGAGACAGAGAGGATAATGTAGAGAGAAAACAGCAAAAGAAAACCCGTGTACATGCAGATATATCAGAAATTTTTCCTGTAATGAATGAAGAGCTAAGTGTGTGTATCAAAAAAGCACACTGTATACCAACAAAAGCTGTTCTTCATTGAGGAAAATAACAGCTCAGGAATACCATAATAAAACTTTAAACTATTGAACCCAAATCATTCTTGAAAAAAAAAATATTTGAGGATAAAATTCAGGCAACCAAGAGAAGACTAGAGAAGCTGTGTTATGGGCAATGCTTAGTGCCAAAATACACTGGAACACTATGTACAAAGCTTTAGGGAAGAGACAGTCACTAGAGTGTGTTATGCCCAGCCCAAAATAAGGAAACATACAGTGATTCTCAAGCATGCAAAAATGCAATGAATACAACAACAATGATATGCCCTTCTTGGAAAAAATGATTTAATGATGAAATCTCAGCATTCAACAGATGAAACAAAATAAAGGAATCCACTATGGGGAAGTTGTGCTAAAAGTCTGGGTGGTGAGCATATAAATAATTTAAATAAAAAACTAACTCTATGTAATTATGATAATCATGGTTACAGAAGAGAATACAAATGTTATAACCTTCCACAATATCTAAATAACACTATAATTGACAAAAATAGAGTAGAAGGAGTGGGTGGAAGAAGGTTTAAGCATGTTTATTTTTTTTCTTGTAGTGAATAAACTAATGGTCTCAAAATTGAGCCATAAAATTAAAAATGACTCTAACCTCAATGTATTTTTTTTTTTTTTAGAGAGTGAGCATGCACATGAGCAGAGGCGGAGGTCATGGGGGGAGGGAGAGAGAGAATTCCAAGCAGGCTCCACTCTCAGCGTGAGCCTAACGTGGGGCTCGATCTCACCACCCTGAGATCACAGCCTGAGCTGAAATCAAGAGTTGATCACTTAACTGACTGAGCCACCCAGGTGCCCCAAACCTCAATGTATTTTTAATCTTTATTTCTTAATCTTCTAAGAAATCTCCTCTCATATGGCAAA
>NW_028013633.1:0-11576 GCF_054177405.1 Leptonychotes weddellii
CCCTGTGCTGTTTTATGGGAGCATTTAGGCCATTCACGTTGAGAGTGATTATTGAAAGATATGAATTAATTGTCATCATGTTGCCTGTGAAGACCTTGTTTTTATAGATTGTCCCTGTAAATTTCTTTTCTATATCACTCTTGGGGTCTTTCTCCTTTTATAGAACCCCCCTTAATAATTCTTGCAGGGCTGGTTTAGTGGTCACATATTCTTTCAGTTTCTGCCAGTCTTGGATGTTCTGCATCTCTCCATCAATTCTAAATGACAGCCTTGCTGGATAAAGTATTCTTGGCTGCATGTTCTTCTCATTTAGTACCCTGAATATGTCTTCCCAGCCCCTTCTGGCTTGCCAGGTCTCTGTGGATAGGTCTGACATTATTCTGATATTCCTCCCTCTGTAAGTAAGGAATCTCTTCCCCCTAACTGCCCTTAAAATGGTTTCCTTGGTTCTAAGATTTGTGAGTTTTACTATTACCTGCCGGGGTGTTGGCCTGTTTTCCTTGATCTTGGGAGGGGTCCTCTCTGCCTCTAGGACACGAATGTTTGTTTCATTCCCCAGATTAGGGAAGTTCTAAGCTATGGTTTGCTCAAATATATCTTCTACTCCTCTCTCTCTCCACCCCCTCAGGGATTCCAATAATTCTGACATTGGAACGTTTCATGGTGTCAGTTATTTCTCTGATTCTATTTTCCTGGATTCTGAGTTGTTTTTCCCTGGCCTCCTTTTTTCCCTTTTTATATATTAATTGGTCTTCTAGGTCACTAATTCATTCTTCTGCTGTTAGATTTTCTAGATTAGATTGGATCTCACTGATAGCATTTTTAAGGTCTGCCAATTCAGCTTTCATTTCCGCCCTTAGAGATTCTATGTTGCCATTAATCAATTTCTCCATTCTAGCTATTGTCTTCACAATTGTTAGCCTGAATTCCATCTCTGACATCTTGGTTATATCTGAATCCATCTGTGACATAAGTCAAAGTCTCTGATTCTTTCATATTTTGGGGTTCCTCCTCCTAGTCATTCTGTTGAGGGGTAGTTGAGGGAATGTATAAAGTCCAAATTATTGACCACAACCCAAGGAAAATGCACCTGTTTTATAGGGACCTTAGGGTTGCTGGCCTCTTGTTTTCCCTGCCTGTCTTCTGGGGGAGTTGCCTGCCGTGCTGTTACTCAGGCAACCCTGTGCAGGCAGAGTTGCCCTGCCCCCTGTGGCGGGGGATGGACTCAGTGAAAACAGGTTTTTTGGGGGCTTTTGTTCTCTGGTAGCTTTCCACATCTCTTCCGAGAGTCAGAGCAGAAGAGACTGTTTCCAACGCTCTGCCTCAGAGCAGAGAGATCACAATCTGTTCCTCAGTGAGCTCTCCAGGCCACACTATCTCCGTTTCTGTCTGTGTTGCTATAAACTGCAGCATCCTGGATTGTGCGCCCCTCAGCAGCGTTCCCAGTCCTTGCCTCCAGGTTGGGGCACATCTCTGCCCTTTATGTTTCTAAAACCCCCAGCTGCCCCCAGTTCACAAGCATGGCCCCACCACCGCAGTTTCAGTCCAGGGGTTGCCCTAAAGTCCTTTCCCCGTTGCTACTGGTCTGCAAGTCTGTGCCCAGTCCCCAGCGCGGGAGGGTATTGCTCACCGGCGGTGTAGGATCCCCACAACTCGGCTCCCTCCCCCTTCCATTTATCCTACCATATCTGCCCGCAGAATCATGGCTCCCCACTTTGTACCTCGAAACCAACTGCCTGCAATATTCTGTTTGTAGAGATCCAGATCTATCTTCTTACATCTCAGGCTGATTTCATGGTTGTTCAGAGTGGTCTGGTAGATATCCAGCTCAATTCCAGGACCGGTTGGAATAGGGTCCCCTACTCCTCCACCATCTATCCCCCTACTCCCACTGCCCTTTTTCTTTGTTTCTTTTTTTGTCTTCTCCTTTACTGACTTTTCTGATTTTAATTAAGCATTTTATTGATTCCATTTTCTCTCCTCTTTTAGCATATCAGTTATACTTCTTTTAAAAAAATTTAGTGGTTGCCCTAAAGTTTGAAATATACATTTATAGGGCACATTAGGGGCAGCACAGTCAGTTAAGTGTCCAGCTCTTGGTTTCAGCTCAGGTCATGATCTCAGGGTCGTGAGATCAAGCCCTGCATCAGGCTCTATGCTCAGCATGGAGTCTACTTGGAGTTTCTCTCTCCCTCTCCCTCTGCCCCTCCTCCCCACTCTCACTCACTCTCTCCCTAAAGTAAATAAATAAATCTTTTTTAAAAAAGAAATATACATTTATGACTTATCCAAATCCACATTCAAGTAACATTATACCACTTTACAGGTAGTGCAACTACCTTATAGCTGATTATTCCCAATTCCTCCCCATTCCTTATAACACTGCTGCCATTTGTTTCACTTATCCATAAATTATAATCACTGACTACATTATTGCTATTATTATTTTGAGCAAACTATTATCTGTTAAATCATTTAAGAATAAGTAAAATAAGATTTTATTTTATTTATTCCTTCTCTAACACTCTTCATGTCTTTACATAGATCCAAGTTTCTAACTTATTCATTTCCTTTCTCCAAAGAACTTCTTTTCACATTTCTTACAAGGCAGTCCTACTAACAACAATTTCTATCAATTTTTGTCTGAGAAAGTCTTTATTTCTCCTTCTTTTTTTGTTTTTTTTTTTTTTAAAGATTTTATTTATTTATTTGACAGAGAGAGAGCACAAGTAGGCAGAGTGACAGGCAGATGGAGAGGGAGAAACAGGGTCTCCACTGAGCAGGGAGCTGGATGTGGGGCTCGATCCCAAGACCCCAGGATCATGACCTGAGCCGAAAGCAGCCGCTTAACAGACTGAGCCACCCAGGCGCCCCATCTCCTTCATTTTTTGAAGGATAATTTTGCTGGGTATAGAATCTAGCTTGGCAGGTTTTTCTTTTAACACTTTAAATATTTCACTGAGCTGTCTTCTTGCTTAAATGGTTTTTGAAGAGAAGCCAAAGTAATTTTTATCTTTGTTCTTTTATAGGTAATGTGTCCCCCACCACTCCTCACTTCTCTGAAGATTGTCTCTTTGTCTTTGTTTTTCTGTAGTTTGAATATGATATGTCTGGGGTCAGCCCTTTGGTATTTATCCTACTTGCTGTTCTCTGAACTTTCTGGATCTGAAATTTGGTGTCTATAATTATTTTTAGTAAATTTTCATTCAATATTACATCAAATAATTCTTCTGTTTCTTCCTCTTTTTTCTCCTCCTAGTATTCCCATTATGTATATGTTACACCATTTGTAATTATCCCACAATCATTAGATATCCTGTTCCACCATTTTTATTCTTCCTTTCTCTTTGCATTTTATTTAGGAGGTTCCTATTAACATATCTTCAAGTTCCCTGATTCTTTACCATTAAATGAATTATTTTATAATGATTTTTGATAGCCAAAATTATTTTTTAATTTACTTTTTTAAACTGAAAACAAAAACAAAAATTAGTTTATTCACTTCTCCCCCTGCCCTACCCCCTCCCCCCCCCCCCAGTTCTGGCAACCACCAATCTGTGTCTGTATTTATGAGCTTAGGGTTTTTTGGGTTTTTTTTATTTTTTAGGTTCCACATATAAAAGAGATCATATGGTACTTGACATTCTCTGGCTTATTTCACTTAGCATAAAACCCTGGAAGTCTATCCATCTTGTCACAAATGGCAATATATTATTTTTTATGACCGAATAATCTATTTTATACACACACACACACACACACACACACACACACCACATCTTCTTTAACCACTCATTCATCAGTGGACACTTAGGTTGTTTCCATATCTTGGCTATTGTAAATAAATAATGCTTCAATGAACATGGGGGTGCATATATCTTTTTGATTCAATGTTTTCATTTTCTTCAGATAAATACCCAAGAGTGGAATTGCTGGATCACATGGTAGTCCTATTTTTAAACTTTTGAGGAACCTCCATACTGTTTTTCATAGGGATTACATCAATTTACATTCCCACCAACAATGCACAAGGGTTCCCTTTTCCCCATATTCTTGCCAATACTTACTAATTTTTTTAAGAGAGAGAGCACAAGCATGGGGGGTGGCCAGCGGGAGAGGGGAAGGAGAGAATCTGAAGCAGGCTCCACACCCAGTGCAGAGCCCAGCACGGGGCTCAGTCTCATGACTCTGAGATCATGACCTGACCCAAAATCAAGAGTCAGATGCTTAACCAATGGAGCCACCCAAGCACTCCCAATTTTTTGTCTTTTTGATAATGACCATTTTAACATGTGTGAGGTAATAGCCCATGCTGATTTTGATTTGCATTTCACTGATGATTAATGATGTAAAGCATCTTTTCATATGTCTGTTGGCCATCTGTATGTCTTTGGAAAAGTGTCTATTCAGATCTGCCCATTTTTTAATTGGATTTTTTGGGGGCCTTTTTTGCTATTGAGTTGTAAAAGTTCTTTATATTTTTTAAGTATTAACCCCTTATCAGATAAATGATTTTCAAATATTTTCACCCATTCGATAGGTTGCCTTTTCATTTTGTCAGTGGTTTCCTTTGTTGTGCAGATTTTTAGTTTGATGTAGTCCCACTTATATGTTACTTTTTTGCTTTTGCTTTTGATGTCAGATTCAAAAAATCTTTGCCAAGACCTTTTTCAAGGAGCCTACCACCTATCTTTTCTTCTAGAAGTTTTCTGGTTCCAGGTCTACATTCAAGTCTTTAATCCATTTTGAGTTAGTTTTTGAATATGGTGTAAGATAGTGGTCCAGTTTCATTCTTTTGCATATGGATATCCAAATTTTATTTATTGAAGAAACTGTCCTTTCCCCATTGTATATTCTTCACTCTTTTGTTGTAAATTATTTGACTATATATGCATGGATTTATTTCTTGGCTCTTTATTCTGTTCCATTTATCTATATGTCTTCCTTTATGCTGATATCATACCATTTTAATTACTAAAGCTTTGTAATATAGTTTGAAATCAGGGAACGTGATACCTCAAGCTTTGTTCTTCTTTCTCAAGATTGCTTTTGCTATTCAGGGTCTTTTATGGTTTCATACAAATTTTAGGATTGTTTGTTCTATTTCTGTGTAAAATGCCATTGGAATTTTTATAAGGATTTCATTGAAACTATATATTACTTGGATAGTATGAACATTTTAACAATATTAATTCTTCCAATACATGAACATGGGATATCTTTCCTTTTTTTTTTTTTTTTTTTTTTGTCTTTTTCCATTTCTTTCATTAATGTCTTCTAGCTTTCAATATACAGGTCTTTTACCTCTTTGGTTAGGTTTATTCCTAGGTATCTTATGGGTTTTGGTGCAATTGTAAATTGTTTTCTTAATTTCTCTTTCAGATAAATCATAATTAGTGTATACAAATGCAACAGATTTGTGTATTGATTTTGTATCCTGCAACTTTACTGAATTTATTAATTCTAAATTTTTTTAATTTTTAGGGTTGTCATATATAATATCATTTCATCTGCAAATAGTGATAGTTTTACTTCTTTCTTCCCAATTTAGATGCCTTTTTTTTCTTTTTCTTGCATAATTGCTCTAACTAGGGCTTCTAATACTCTGTTGAATAAAAGTGGTGAGAGTGGGCATCTTTGTATTGTTCCTGATCTTAGAAGAAAAACTTTCAACTGTGGACTTGTCATATATGGCCTTTATTATGTTGAGGTACATTCCCTTTATATTCACTTTGTTCAGAGTTTTTATCATAAATCGATGTTGAATTTTGTCAAATGTTTTTTCAGCATCTATTGAGATGATCTTATGATTTTCGTCCTTCATTGTTAATGTGGTGTATCACATTGACTGATCTGTAGATGTTGAACCATCCCTACATCCCTGAAATAAATCCCACTTGATTGTGCTGTATGATCCTTTTAATGTATTGTTGAATTTGGTTTGCTTATATTTTGTTGAAGATCTCTGCATCTATGTTCATCAAGGATATTGTCACATAATTTTCTTTTCTTTGGTACCCTTGACTGGTTTTAGAATCAGGGTAATACTGACTTCATAAAATAAGTTTGGAAGAGTTCCCTCCTCTTCTATTTTTTGGAAGAATTTGAGGATTGATATTAATTCTTTGAGTATTTGGTAGAATTCACCAGTAAAGCCATCTGATCCTGGACTTTTGTTTGTTGGAAGGTTTTTTATTATGGATTCAATCTCCTTACTAGTAATTAGTCTGCTCAGATTTTCTATTTCATCATGATTCAGTCTTGGTAGGTTATATGGGTTTTTTTGTTTGTTTTTTTTGTTTTTTTTTTTAAAGATTTTATTTATTTGACAGAGAGAGAGGGAACACAAGCAGGGGGAGCAGGAGAGGGAGAAGCAGGCCTCCCACGGAGCAGGGAGCCCAATGCGGGGCTCGATCCCAGGACCCTGGGATCATGACCTGGGCTGAAGGCAGACGCTTAATGACTGAGCCACCCAGGCGCCCCGGTAGGTTATATGTTTTTAGGAATTTATCCACTTCTCCTAGGTTATCCAAATTGTTGGCATATAATTGTTCATAGTAGTATTTTATGATCCTTTGTATTTCTGTGGTATCAGTTGTAACATTCTCCTTTCTTTTCTGATTTTATTTATTTAAGTTATCTCTTCTTGGTGAGTTTAGCTAAAGGTTTGTCAATTTATCTTTTCAAAGAACCAGCTCTTAGTTTCAGTGTTTCTTATTGTTAATGTTTTTTTCTTACTTATGTCTACTTTTTTTAGAGCAGTTTTATGTTCACAGCAAGATTGAAGGGAAAGTAGAGAGATTTCCCATATATACTTGCCCCCACCCATGAGAAGCCTTCTTCCCCCCATTATCAACAATCCTCCACCGGAGTGGTACATTTGTTACAATTGCTGAACCTACGCTGACACATCATAATCACCCAGTTCATAGTTTACACTCCTGTTGTACATTCTATGAGTTTGGGAAAATGTATAATGACATGTATCCATCATTATAATACCATTCTGACCTGAAGATCCTGTGCTCCACCTATTTATTCCTCACCCGCAATTTCTAGAAACCACTGATCCCTACTGCTATGTTGTATAGTTAGAGTATGTTTAGTTTTGTAAGAAACCACCAAACTCTTCCAAAGTGGCTGCACCATTTTTCATTCCCACCAGCACTTAGTGAGGGTTCTTGCTGCACCACATCCTCAACAGCATTTGGTATTGTCAGTGTTCCAGATTTTGGCCATTCTAATAGGTGTGTAGTTTTATCTCATTGTTGTTTTAATTTGTATTCCCCTAATGACAAATGATGTGAAGTATCTTTTCATATGCTTTCTTGCCATCTGCACATCTTCTTTGGTGAGATGTCTTTTAAGGTCTTTGGCCCATTTTTAAAAATTGTGTTGTTTGTTTTCTTATTGTGGAGACTTAAGAGCTCTTTGTATATTTTGGATAACAGTCTTTTACCAGGTGTTTCTTCCATAAATATTTTCTCCCAGCCTGTGGCTTGTCTTCTTGACATTCTCTTGACATTGTCTTTCAGAGAGCAGAAGTTTTTAATTTTAATTAATTCCAGTTTATCAATTATTTCTTTCATGGATCATGGTCCTGTATTGAAAAAGTCATCATAATACCCAAGGTCATCTAGATTTTCTCTTATATTATCTTCTAGGAGTTTTATAGTTTTGCACTTTAAATTACGTCTGTGATCCATTTTGAGTTAATTTTTGTGAATAGTGTAAGGTCTGTGTCTATATTCACTTTTTTGTATGTCAATGTCCAGTTGTTCCAGCTATTTTATTGAAAACACTTCTTTATCCTACTATATTGTCTTTGTTCCTTGTCAAAGATTGGTTGACTACATTTATGTGGGTTAGCATTTCTTTTTTACTTTTTCTTAGAGTTTTCATCTCTCTGCTTACATTACCCATTTGTTCTTGCATGTTGTCCAGTTTTTCATTAACACCCTTAGCACATTATTCATAGTTATTTTAAATTCCAGGTCCAATAATTCCAAAGTCTCTGCCATATCTGAGTCTGGTTCTAATGCTTGGTTTGTCTCTTCAGACTATATTTTTTACCTTCTGGTATGCCTTTTAAATTTTGACTGAAAGCCAGACATAATGTACTGGGTAAAAGTAATAGAGGTACATAGGCCTGTAATGTAATATTTAATGTTTATCTGACTAGGAGTTAGGGTGTGTTTACTGTTTGCTGTAGCTGTGGTGTCAGAGGCTAAAATTTCCTCTTTTATTTTTTTGTTTTAGTCTCCTCTTGTTGTCTTTGGGTGTCCCTAGAAACTCCTTAAGTACAGTCTGAAACTTGCAGTGTTTTTAAGTTATAATCTGCTGTTACTATATAGAAGCCTTGTTGATGTGGTGGTAAAATGTAAGTGGAGGGGAAGCATTCTGTAGTCCTATGATTAGGTCCCAATCTTTTAATGTGCCTGAGATTGGTATTTCCTGTTCCCCAGGTCAGTTAGGCTCTGATAAAACCCAGTCAGTTAGGCTCTGGTACAATAATTTTCCTTCAGGGCAGTCCTTGTTAAGGAGAATAGAGAAATCTGGGTACATTTTAAAATGGCTACTTTTCCTCTCCTCTTGCCATAAACACAAGGGAAATTTTCTCTAATCTTCACAGTGAGAACCTGGTAGGTCTCTTGAAGGTAAAACTCATGAAAGTGTGGGGGCCCACCTAAGACTGTACTCCCTTGAGGTTTTTAGCTTTTAAGCTAGTTCACACTGATCCTGTAGCAATCTGTCAATTACAGTTTTAAAGTGTTCTTACTGATACTGGCTCCAGCTCCAGGCTTCTACTCCTCATAAACTGTGATTCTCTGTACCCATCATACCAGCAGTTTGCCTTGTGACCTCAATTCTTTGATGGATCTAAGAGTTGATTTTAAGTTTGTTCAGCTCTTTTCTTGTTGGGAATATGGGAGTGATGACTTTCAAGCTATTGACATGTCAAACCAGAAATGGGAAATATATATTTATTTTTAAGTTTTCAAAACACATCTAGAATAATATGAATCATTCTGAAGTTTCAGCTTATCTTAAAATATCTACAGGTTGTGTGACCTTGTGCAATTTATTTAATACATCTCTTTATCTATAAAATAATAATAATAAAGACTACTTTGCTAGATTATGTAAGACCTAAATGAGTTATCTAAAGTAACTACCACAGTGCAAGGCTCATATATATTCAATAAATGTTAGTCGTAGTTATTACATTATTTATCTTCATCAGAATCCTAGGCCTTGAATAAAGACAAAGTATACAAAGTGTTCCCTAACTTAGAAGATGAAGAATCAGAAGAAAAGTGTCACTTGCCCTATCATCAGTTTGTGGTTCAGTCAGGATCAGAATCTGGCTAGGACTGCTGCTGGCCTCCATGGCCCTGATGCTGTTACAAGACCCCCTCTTCTTAATGTCAGATAGCAAATTCTGTGTTCACATTGATCAAAACCTGTCAAATTTTACTCCTATGAAAGCCTTGGACTGGACAGCTGTCTGTTCCACTCTGATGCATTTGTGGGTTTTGCCTAGAAAAAGCATGATGGTTACAAATAGAGGGAATTGGAGTGATATAGAAATATAGCCTGTTACCACAGAAACAGACATGTGACAGTGGTAGTGCTCTGAGTAGGTATGAAAAATGTTCTGAAGTACATAGAGAAAATAAATCAATATATCTAAGAGGATATAGTTGCTGCTTTTGTTCTGGGTCAAGATGCCCATATCTAACATAGGCTAGTTCTAGCTCCCTGGCATTTTCTCTCTAGAAGCTGGAAAACTACAATGGTCTCAAGTGAAAGAAATGGGTATGGTAGCTATAGAGCCAGGGCTTTGAGGTCCATGTTAAAACTCTTAAGAATTATTTACTAGCTGTGGTGAGCTATATTAGAACAAGAAAGAAAGATGATGTACTCACTAGCATTTGTGAGAAATGTAATATAGTCTAGTGACTATAACTTTTCATCCTCATTTTTTTCCTAGGGATATGCCAAATGTCCACTGAGTAGAAGCTCTCTGATAGCCCTTCTGTGACACAAGTTGAAGTAGAGAAAGGACTGGCTTTAAGCCCTGTTGCTCTCAGTACTCTATCTCATGGTCATTTTGGAAAATAAAAATTTTAATTAGCTCTTTATCTCCCACTGTATACTAAAATCTATACCAAATTAATTAAGGATTTAAACATAAAAATAAAACCATAAAATAACTAGAAAAATATGAAGAATTACCTTTACAATGCTGATGTATCCATATTAAAAATGATAATGTAGAAATATTAGTTACATAGAAAAAAGTTTCCAAACAACATTTTTATTTGATCCTATTTTGCAAAAATATATATACATATGCCTTAAAAATTTCTAGATATGCATTAAAATATTAATACTGGTTATTTGTGGGTAGTTTAATAAGCTGTTTTTTCAAACAAGATGCAACTATATGCTGCCCACAAGAGACTCACTTCAGACCTAAAGACACATATAGACTGGAAGTGAATGGATGGGAAAAAAAATACCATGCAAATGGAAGCAAAAAAAAAAAAAAAGCCAGGGTAACAATGCTTACATCAGACAAAATAGACTTTAAAACAAAGACTGTAGCAAGAGGCAAAGAAGGGCACTACATAAGGATAAAGGGATCAATCCAACAAGAGGATTGAAGAGGCTATAACAATTGTGAATATCTATTCACCAAACATAGGAGCCTCTAAAATACATAAAGCAAATATTAACAGACATAAAGGAAGAAATTGACAGCAATACAATGATAGTAGGGGACTTTAACACACACTTACATCAATGGATAGATCATCCAGAAAGGAAATCAACAAGGAAATAGTGGCTTTGAATGACATATTAGACCAGATGGACCTAACAGATATATGCAGAATATTCCATCCAAAACCAGTAGAATACAAATTCTTCTCAAGTGCACATGGAACTTTCTCTAGAATAAATCACATGTTTTCCCACAAAACAGGTCTCAATAACTTTAAGAGACAGAAATCACATCAAGCATCCTTTCAGACCACAATGGTATAAAACTAGAAATCAATTACAAGAAAAAAAACTAGAAAAAAACACAAACACATGGAGGCTAAACAACAAATGGGTCAATGAAGAAATCAAAGAGGAAATAAAAAACACCTGGAGGCAAATGAAAATGAAAACACAACAGTCTAGAATCCTTGGGAGACAGCAAAAGGAGTTCTAAAAGAGAACTTTATAATACAGGCCTACCTCAAGAAACAAGAAAAATGTTAAACAATCTAACCTTACACCTAAAGGAGCTAGAAAAAGAAGAACAAACAAAACCCAAAGCTAGTAGAAAAAAGGAAATAAATATTAGAGCAGAAATAAATGGAATAGGGGCGCCTGGGTGGCTCAGTCGTTAAGCGTCTGCCTTCGGCTCAGGTCATGATCCCAGGGTCCTGGGATCGAGCCCCACATCGGGCTCCCTGCTCGGCGGGAAGCCTGCTTCTCCCTCTCCCACTCCCCCTGCTTGTGTTCCCTCTCTCGCTGTGTCTCTCTCTGTCAAATAAATAAATAAAATCTTTAAAAAAAAA
>NW_028013634.1:0-782 GCF_054177405.1 Leptonychotes weddellii
GTGGGCGGGTCATGTTCACACCCTAGGTCAAGGCTGGCTGGGTAGGATGCGGCGTGTGGGGGCTGCGCCCTTCTGCCCAGGGTTTATCGCCAGCCCTGCAGGGATGGGTCACTGCGTCCCGGGTGCAGGGCTGTGCCCGCACAGGTCTGTGTCTGATCTGGGAGCGGCGGGGGGGGGTGGGCAGGAGGACAGTAAGGATGGCTGGGCAGGCCTGGGATGCCTCCAACTGGGTACTGGTCCCTGTCTTTGCAGAACACCGCTGAAGACAGAGGTAAGAGACTGGCGGACACCTGCTCTGTCTCCCTTATTGGGGTCAATTGTGCCCCGCCGCCCCGGAGGGCCACCATGGACGTGGGACGGAGTGGCCACACAGGGCTTTCCAGGAGCAGGGACTGGGGATTGCCTGGGAAGGCCTCCAACACCACCGAGGCCACGGTCCCTGCTGGTCCTTCACTAGACTGTGGTCCAGGAGCCGGAGCCCACGGAGACCGAGGCCGAGGGTGAGAAGGCTGGGGCTGGGTGCTTGTGGGTGTCTGGGCAGGGATTGGTGCTGAGCCCCACAGGGAGGAGCCCCCGGACACTGGTGTGGGGCCAGGAGCAAAGACGGGGCTCAGAGCCCCCAGCTGGTGGACTGCAATGGGGAAGACGTCCCCATGAGGGCTCCTTCCTGGCTGCGGCTTCTCTGGGAGGCCCAGGGCTGGGCTCTGTCTCTGCCAAGGCACACAGAGAGCAGGCGTGTGGGTGAGCTTTTCTCCTCTCACAATTGTGAGTTCATCTGACCC
>NW_028013635.1:0-782 GCF_054177405.1 Leptonychotes weddellii
GAGAGAGAGAGGGGGAGGGAGAGAGAGGGAGGGGGAGAGAGAGAGGGAGAGGGAGGGAGAGGGAGGGAGGGAGAGAAAGATCACCCCATGTGCTGAGGGTGCCCCTGGTTGAGAATGAAGGCTGGAGGCTGCTGCTGGCTAAACATGGCAGACTGAACACATGTATTTACCTCCCCTGTTCTCTGAAATTCTAACAAAACGGCATAAAAGCATTTTTTAAAATGCACACCTATCCATGAGGAATAAGAGACCATGTGAGGAGCTAACAGCAGATGAGAGGAGTCAACCAAATCCTAGAAGCTGGAACAGATGGTGAGTGGGGGCTGACTTAAGAAACCCAGAAAGTTGAAACCTGACTGCTCAGGGAGCCATCAGGACACAAGACAATTGAAGATCGTCAGGGAGGCTCGGGGATGAGAGAGACCAGAACCTCCACAGATGGAGGTGAGGGGCAGAAAGGCGGGTGGTTGTCTGTCGGGCAGACAGCGGATTTCTAGGTCTCCCTGCCCTGCTGGCACAGACAGGACCCCCACAGCAGGAGGCTCGCCCACCAGAGAGCCCGAAGATGCTAATCTGAGGTAACGTTTGCATGGGGCCCCGCACAAGGCCTGGACTATAGCCGGTCCTTGGTGAGTTGTTGCTCTCATTGTTATATTCAGCTGGCCTCTTTTGTCTTGTTCTCTTATTTTCTTCTCTTGGCCAGACAGAGCCTCAAAGACGTAGGAGGCCGGAGAGGTGAAGTGGACAGCAGAGTCTGGCCGCCTGGCGACATCCCATCCACA
>NW_028013636.1:0-782 GCF_054177405.1 Leptonychotes weddellii
GTATGTGACCCAGCCGGAGAGCTACCCGCAAGTTTCCATGGGAGTCGTGCTAGGGCCTTAGGCAAAACCAGGGTCTGGGAGAGCTGTCAGAAGTCTCCGCCAGCTGGGCGGGCTGAATTGCAAAGACAGACCCGAAAGGAAGGTTCTGGGGTTGGGGAAGGGCAAGCGGGCGAAGTGCCGGAGGCGAGGTGCCGAGCCCTGCCTGCTCCTCCAGGCCCGCTGCCGTGGAGCCAGCGGCCGAGGCGGGACACTCACCCTGGCGCTCGCTGGAGCCGTGGGCCGCCGCCCTGCAGCGCAGACGGAGCCGGCACAGGGAGGACCAGCTACATCTGTGGGCCGCAGCGGCGGCGGCCAAGCCCGGTAACATCCTGGCGGGGCAAAGGCCCCCACTCGGACACCACCTCCTGCCTCCGCGACGCCGCGGGGAACTGACTCCATAGACCGGACACCTGCTAACACTCACGCCTGCGCCGCCGCTGCGGCCTCATTGAACCGGAAATGGTAACATCATTTATCGGCGCCGGTCGCGCAGGTGACGGAAGTGACGTAGACAAGGAGTACAAATCTGGAGGCCTTGTCTCCGCCGACCGAGACCCGCGGCGTGGGCAGGGCGTGGCTGCAGTCAGGGTTCGGTGTCCGCCCTTCTTTTTCCCGCATCTGTATCTTTTCGCTTTAGTCGGAAATCATCGCGTATCGTTTTCATCTGAACAGCTAGGAAAGCTTTGGGACAAGTGACAGGGCCTTTTCCGGCATCTGCCTGCTCCTTTCTATTTTGTGAGCTC
>NW_028013637.1:0-782 GCF_054177405.1 Leptonychotes weddellii
TCAATCTCCATCCAGCAAAGTCTGAAGGCCTACCTCTCATGTATTGTTTCTGAGGGGGGTGAAATGTATTTAGCAAATCCTTAAATATTTCAGAAAAGAGTAAGACGTCTGATTCGTGAAAAAAGGAAAAAAGTTAGAATCTGTAGACAAAAGACTATGTAAAAAACGTGTAGTTCAAAAGGGAAATCAATCAATGTATGTCATTCTTCTGATCCTCTGATGCACTTAAGAAAATGGGAGTTAATTTGCCCTTGATGCTGAGAGGACATTTTCCCTGAGAAGACTCAGGCTTGGTCCTCAGGTTCAATCACAGTTCTTGCAGTGAGTAATGTTTCTGTAACTATAATATTCGAGATATGTATTGGTTTTCAATTTTTAAAGTCACTAGACAAAGCAAAGAAGCCTTAATTATAGTTACAGAAAAGAATAAAATGTAAACAGCATTCTGAGAGAAGTTGGAAGGTGATGAAGGACAAGGCAGAAGTGAGGTGGGAGTGCTAATTTCATCTTAAATAGCTGGGAGGGAAACAGTAGTGTCAAAAGTGATGGATCAAGAAATAGTTTACCCTAAGAAGAAGGTAGAGGGAGGGGAGGAATGAAGCGGGGGAAATCGGAGGGGTGGACGAACCATGAGAGAAGATGGACTCTGAAAAACAAACTGAGGGTTCTAGAGGGGAGGGGGGTGGGAGGATGGGTTGGCCTGGTGGTGGGTATTGAGGAGGGCACATTCTGCATGGAGCACTGGGTGTTGTGCACGAACAATGAATCATGGAACACTTCAT
>NW_028013638.1:0-782 GCF_054177405.1 Leptonychotes weddellii
GGTGTGTAACACGCTGAGAGCCACAACCGAGCAGAGTGCAGTGTTGGAGGTCACCCACTTGAAGAAATCACAAAAGGGTCTCGTGGAAGCGGCGACTGAGAGGCGGGCCTGGGAACTCTGGAACTGAGAGAAGGGGAGAAGCGGGAGAGCAGACAGAGGAGAGGCACTCGCTGTCCAGAAAGGGAAACCGAGTCAGCAAAGCATGACCTGAGCCACGGGCGCTACAGGAGCCGGGCTTTCTAGAATCAAATAAAGAGGACAAGAATCAAGTGCTGACGTCCCATGGGTGTTGGGGGACAAGGGCTGAGAAGCGTCGTTGCATTTAGTAGAGATGATCCAGATGAAAGCCTGGATTCAGTGGCATTTTAAAGATCATTGGCCTTAATTCCATCTGAGATGGCAGCCCGTCCACCCTCTGTCTAGTCTCTGCTAAAAATCACCTGTTACATACTGGGCTCTTCGCCATCGTGCTCCTCAATGCTGGGCTCACGGGGAACTTGACTGCATTCTATTTCTTTCTTTCTTTTTTTTAAGATTTTATTTATTTATTTGACAGAGAGAGACACAGCGAGAGAGGGAACACAAGCAGGGGGAGAGGGAGAGGGAGAAGCAGGCTTCCCACAGAGCGGGGAGCCGATACGGGGCTCGATCCCAGGACCCCGGAATCATGACCTGAGCCGAAGGCAGACGCTTAATGACTGAGCCAACCCAGGCACCCCCCCTTTTTTTTTTAAAGATTTTATTTATTTATTTGACAGAGAGAGACACAGCGAGAGAGGGAA
>NW_028013639.1:0-782 GCF_054177405.1 Leptonychotes weddellii
GTGGCTCAGTTGGTTAAGCGACTGCCTTCGGCTCAGGTCATGATCCTGGAGTCCCTGGATCGAGTCCCGCATCGGGCTCCCTGCTCGGCAGGGAGCCTGCTTCTGCCTCTGACCCTCCCCCCTCTCATGTGCTCTCTCTCTCTCTCATTCTCTCTGTCTCAAATAAATAAATAAAATCTTTAAAAAAAAAAAAAAAAAAAAAAGAATAGTACCTGTACTTAATAAGTGCTCTGTGAGTATTGAATGAATGATTTCCTCAATAGGATCCTGACACTAATCCACTGTGACCCCGTGGAACCCTCAACTCTAAGGGCTGTTAAGGGCCATATATCAAAGTTCCATTAAAGCCTCTCTCCCTAGGCATGAGGTGAGGAAAAAGCAATATCAACACACTGCACACTGAAAACCCTCTCAAAATCTTCTAAACTTCAGCTTTTTTCTGACTTAGAAGTGGATAGACAAGTAAGAGTTGCAAAAACAGCCCCCCCATTTTTTTTTCAATTTCCACTTTAGGTGGCCTTCCACTTTACTGTGGAATGTGGGAATAATTTACTTTCTTAGAGGCGCGGACAGAAGTGAAATACAAAGAGTCTCATTTTAACATCCTGCTACACACATACAACAATTGCACCTGTTTGTTTACATATTGTCTCCATCTATTAAATCATAAGCTCCTGAAGACACGGCCTATATTGTATATATACACACATATATATGGTATCATACAAACTGGGTGCTCAATATAGTTTAAAAAGTTAGGAGTGGGGCGCCTGGGTGATTCA
>NW_028013640.1:0-782 GCF_054177405.1 Leptonychotes weddellii
GCATCGGTGGGAGGACCTTCAGGAGCAATCAAGTGTCGATGAGCACACGTTACACAGAAAGCAACAGTCAAGCCCTGTTCACTTACTGCAGAGAATGCAGGCAAGAGGCCCAGAGAAGAGTGCTGATCCTCAGTGTTCCATTGCTCTCTGTGGAACAGCACCTGGTGGGAGCAGTTTGCAGGTAGCGTAGACGAGGATCATCTCACTGTCAGGGAGTCCCCCAACTCCCTGCTGTTTTTGGGTGGGGGGACCCAGGAGGAAGAAGAGAGGAAGAACTGCGGGTAGAAAAGGACTCCATCAGTGGGGCCTCAGCCAAGTCTCCCAGTAAGGAGGTCCCCAGTAAAGATCCCCAATAAGATAACCCCTCCCCAGGGACAGCTGGGTGGCTCAGTTGGTTAGGCATCCAGCTGCTGATTTTGGCTCAGATCATGATCTCAGGATCGTGGGATTGGGCCCCACATTGGCTCCACACTCAGTGCAGTCTGCTGGAGATTCTCTCTCTCTCCCTTTCTCCTCTTGCCCCTCCCCCCATCCATGCTCTATCAATCAATCAATCAATCAATCAAATCAAATCAAATTTATTAAAAGGTAAGATTATCCCCTCAAATAAGGAGGCCTCCTGATAAGGGGGTGCCTGGACTTGGAATGCAGATATGCATCCCTGGAGCAGGTCCAGGGAGGCCTGAGTCCTTAAAGGCAAGTCCCTCAGACAACTGTGATATACCGAGTTTTTACATTGAGGCTGCAGTGAGGACATTACCCTCTTTCCATGAAGCCTGCCT
>NW_028013641.1:0-782 GCF_054177405.1 Leptonychotes weddellii
AGTTAAGTGTCTGCCTTCGGCTCAGGTCATGATTCCAGGATTCTGGGATCGAGTCCCACATCGGACTCCTTGCTCAGTGGAGAGTCTGCTTCTTCCTCTCCCTCTGCCCCTCCCCCTGCTTATATTCTCTCTCTGTCAAATAAATAAAATCTTTTAAAAAATTTTAAAAAAAGAAACAGACTGAGCCTCCTTGATTTTAATAGAGAACTCACAGTATGTGGATTTCCAGACTTTCCTTTTTCCTTCTTTGCATACCATATTATGGGTTCTGTGTGATTTTATTGTTATTTTTATTTTGTTGTTTTAGTTAAAAGTACATATTCTGAGATTTATTTAACAGGACTTTCTTTGAGAGCTGTATAAAAAAAAGAAAGTAAAAGGTTTAAAGCAACCTAGATCAAAAACAGACTGGAAAAACAAATTATGGTACAAACACACAATGGAATAATAGGCAGCTAGAACAAAGAAAGAGGAAGTTCCTCGTGTTCTGATACAGAACCATCACGCAAGATATATCTGAAAAAAAGCAAGGCATAGAATAGCGTACAGTCTGTCGTAATTCGTTTTAAGGAAGGGAAAAGACTGTGTATTTTGCTTGTACAGTCAGAGAAGATCTCTGGAAGGACACCCAAAGAACTGGTAACACTCATCAGCACTGTGCCAGGAAGTGGTCACTGGGGGACAAGGGTGATAGGATTTTCACTTTCCATCCCTTTGTAACTTCTGATTTTAAAGCATGCAACCATATTACCTATTCAAAAAATGTGTATCTGTACTCTTCT
>NW_028013642.1:0-782 GCF_054177405.1 Leptonychotes weddellii
GGGCTTGGGGTGCCGCCCCCCAGTATTGCTGAGCCCATCCTGTCCGGGATGGTCCTTGCCTAAAAATGGGGGTATCTAAAAATGGCAGCCCCCCCGCCCCCCACGGCACCAGAGGGATGAAGGGAGGGAATTGCTTTGTAAACTGTAAAGTCTGCACAAACGTGTCAGCGTCCTGGGGCGGCCGTCACAATGCACAGCAGACATTCATGGTGTCCCCATCCTGGGGGCTGGCGTCTGAGATCCTGCTGTGGGCGGGGCTGGCTCCTCCGGGGCCTCTCTCCCGAGCGTGTGCACTCTGTCCTCTCCCTGTGTCCTCACGCGGTCTGTGTCCTCATCCCCTCTCATGAGGACACGGCCGGACAGGATCAGGCCCACCCTAACGGCCTGGTTTGAGCTCAGTCCCCTCTATAAAGGCCCCACCTCCAAACACAGTCCCGCTCTCGGGGGCTGGGGCCAGGGCTCCGATGGAGGAATTTGTCTCCTGCGTGTACCTGTGAGCAGGTCAGTCCATCGCCCCTGCCAGGGATCCTGGCTGTGAGACCGGGTGCCGCCAACCCAGGGGCTGGGGTTGCCCCCCCACCCAGGAGCACGGAGCGCACACCCCGGGCCCCTCCCGACCGCAGGGACGTGCTCCATCTTTCTTCGAAAGGCCTGCCCTGATGGCCACCGCTCAGCCGCGTCCATCCGTGCAAATGGTCCGGCCGGGCCAGTTTGCGGCCCGAGTGGAGCCCATCATTTGTCCTCACATCCAAGTGGAACATAAACACAACGCAGCCCCGGCC
>NW_028013643.1:0-782 GCF_054177405.1 Leptonychotes weddellii
TTCCCCCCCACCCCGGCTTGTTTCGGTTCCAGAAATTAACCTAGTTTGCGGCTGATGGGGGCTTCATGGCCTTCTCTCCCCAGTAACATATGAGCATGTTTACTAGGGCGGTTAATGTCACAACAGCAGAGTTAATTTTGGAAATTGGGACCACACTGCTCTGGAGGTGCAGGCCGAGGCCCCTGGCAGGGCACCAAGTCCCCCCGGGCCCCCACACAGGGCCCTGAGCTGCCCAGCTTTGGGAGGGAGGGAGGCATGCGTGTTTGCTTTCGGCCCCAGCCCCACAGGATCTGACAATGTCCGGCAGCCGCAGAGAGGCTGAGCAGCTCTGCCACCGGGCGACGGGAAGTGACAGGCGTCTTTAGGCAGTGGGAGAAGAGGACAGGCACCCCTCTCACTGGTGGCGTTTAGCCAGAGAGGAGCTGCCCTCCGCCTGGGCAGGGCCTCAGAGCTGAGGCCGGCCTCACGGCCTCACGCAGCTCTGGTTTGACTTTCCTTCCTTCCTTCTTTCCTCCCTTCCTCCCTCCCTCCCTCTTTCTTTCTTCCTGTCTGTCTTTCTTTCTGTCCTTCTTTCTTTTTGTCTTCCTCCCTCCCTCCCTTCCTTCCTTCCTTCCTTCCCTCCCCTCTCTCCCTCTTTCTTCCTTTCTCTTTCTTTCTTTCCTTTCTTTCTTCCTGTCTTTCTTTCTGTCCTTCTTTCTTTTTGTCTTCCTCCCTCCCTCCTCCCTCCCTCCCTTCCCTCCTCACTCCCTCCCTCTCTCTCTTTCTTTCTTCCTGTCCTTCTT
>NW_028013644.1:0-11576 GCF_054177405.1 Leptonychotes weddellii
AGCACTGGGTGTTATACAAAAACAATGGATCCTGGATCACCACATCAAAAACTAATGATGTTGTATGGTGACTAACATAACATAATAAAATTTAAAAATTTTAAAAATAAATAAATAGATCTTTTTTAAAAAAGTACTTTTTAAGAGTAATTTATTTGAAAATATATATTTTTTCACTAAAAAATTCCTAAATTAACATACTATGAAATTAGCACACTACAAAATTACTAGTTCTAAGGGTTTTTTAAAAAGATTTTATTCATTTATTTGTCAGAGAGGGAGAGGGTGCGCACAAGCAGGGGGAGCGGCAGGCAGAGGGAGAAGCAGGCTCCCCACTGAGCAGGGAGCCCAACGCGGGACTTGATCCCAGGATTCTGGGATCATGACTTGAGCAGAAGACAGATGCTTAACCGACTGAACCACCCAGGAGCCCTTATTCTAAGGGTTTTGAAACATGTATGGTTTTATGTAACCAGCTCCACAATCAGAACACAAAGCAGTTCTATACTCTGAAATATTCTCTCATGCTTGCCCTTTGTAGTCAAGCCCTTGGCCCACCCAAGCCTCTGCCAACAGGAATCTGTTCTTCCCTGTGTACTTGCCTTTTCTAAGGTGTCACATAAATGTAATCATGCATCATGTGACTGCTAGAGGCTGGTTTCTTTGAGATTATTTGGGCATAATGTCTTTCTTTGAGATTCATCCATGTTGTTCCTTTTTGGTGTTCCCCAATATGGATATACCAATTTGTTTTACATTCACCGAGTAAAAGATCCTTTGGTTGTTTCCATTTTTTGGTGATTATGAATAAAGCTCCTATAAACATTTATGTAAAAAATATCAATGCAGGGGCACCTGGGTGGCTCAGTCGTTAAGCGTCTGCCTTCGACTCAGGTCATGATCCCAGGGTCCTGGGATCGGGCCCCGCATCGGGCTCCCTGCTCTGTGGAAGCCTGCTTCTTCCTCTCCACTCCCCCTGCTTGTGTTCCCTCTCTCACTGTCTCTCTCTGACAAATAAATAAATAAAATCTTTAAAAAAAATTCAATGCATATTATATTTATTTGCAACAAATATATGGTAAGTCATTTCTAAATGGAAATAAACTAAACATTTTTTGAGAGTAGTGTATTAGGTGTAAGAATCAAAATTTTTAATCTATAGTAAGTAGGCTTGATGTTCCATTAATAGGGCTGGATTCGTGGGCATGTGACCTCTGCACCTGCCCAAGACCCTCTGCTCAAAAGGGTGTCTGCTTGCTGTAATACTCTGCTATAATTGTCTTCAAATTTTGCACTGGGCCCCACAAATTATGTGGTCAGATTAATAATCATAATCAACAGGAAAATTTCAAATCTGCTACTCTTTCCCGTTCCTTGGAAAACTACAAGGCATCCTACTGAATGGAAGAATATATTTGCAAATGACATATCTGATAAAGAGTTTGTATCCAAAATATATAAAGAACTTATAAAACTGAATACCTCAAAAAAGAATAATCCAATTAAAACATGGGCAGAAGACATGAATAAACATGTTTCCAAAGAAGACATCCAGATGGCCAACAGAGACATAAAAAGATGCTCAACATCACTCATCATTAGGGAACTCCAAATCAAAACTGCAATAAGATATTGCATCACATCTATCAGAATGGTTAAAATTAACAGCACAAGAAACAACAGGTGTTGGCGAGGATGTGGAGAAAGGGGATCCTTCTTGCACTGTTGGAAAGAAGGAAAACTGGTACAGCCACTCTGGCAAAAAGTTAACAATAGAATTACCCTTGATCCAGTAATTGCACTACTAAGTATTTACCCCAAGAATATAAAGATACTAATTCAAAGGGATACATGTACCCTGATGTTTATAGCAGCATTTTCTACAATACCCAAATTATGGAAACAGTCGAAGTATTCATCAACTGATGAATGGATAAAGATGTGGTATATAAACCAGAGGTGATAGAAACAGGAGGGCAGGAGGAGAAGGAAGAAGCAATGTGCCTTGGAGCTGGACATCTGAGCACACAGGTGCTTTTGATATTTCAGGATGGTCTCTTTGAAACTCGCTACCTGCTGAAATAAGCCACCTCCTCACTTTGCCAGATCTCACATGATCTTGGAACAACTCTCATGTGATCTCAGTCCAACTCTCCTGAGATCTCACCCAAATCTCATGAGATCTCAACAGGATTTTGAACATGGTGGAGGAGTGGGGGACTCTGTTTCAACAAGTCCCCTGAATTTAGCTGGCTATCTACCAAGCCACTCTAAACACCCATGAAATCAGCCTGAGATGTAAGATTATATGTTTGGATGTCTACAGAGGCAGAGGATCATCAGTTGAGAGGTATGAAGGACGGGAGTTGTGATTGCTTGGACAGATGTCAGAGGATAAACAGAAGGGGGAGGGGACCACCAGAAGTTAGCCTTTGGAAAGTAATACCTCAGTGCGAAAGCATCCTGTGCCTGGGTACCCATGATAGCTTGAAGAGTGGTGGTCGAGGGTAGGGAAGGGACTGATGACAGCACTCAAACAGAACACAGGGGCTTAAGGGGCAAACGCTGGGACTGGGCGACCACAGCGCCCCGGCTGCCACCACCACCTGGGCCTGCACCCTCGCTGGAGAGGACCCAGTGCAGACTTGTGCCCACAGACCCAGGACTGGCCACCGCTGCTGCCGGGCTGGGCCACCTAGACCGGATCACTTGCGATTTGGGTGACAGAGGGGGCAGAGACAGCGGGCCGGGGTCCACCACTGAGAGGATCACTGGGGGTGCGGCCTGTGGGAGGCTGCGGTTTTCAGCTGCGCTTACAGAGGGGGCAATTGTGTGTTCTGGAAGGTTCAGAGAGGAGCAGACTGTGGCTTCTCTCCTCTGGGGTGGACGTCTGGGTGCGGACATTTTCCTTTGCTCTGACCCCGCCAAAAGTCGGGAAAAGCCACCAGAGAACAAAAGCCAAAAAAAAAAAAAACCAGTTTCGTCGGAGCCCAGCCCCTTGATAGGAGGCAGGGCAAATCTGCCCAAGCAGGATTGACTGAAAAACAATGGGGCAGGCCTCTACCCCAGAAGATAAGCTGGAAGAACAAGAGGACAACAATCCCAGAATCCCCATAAAGCTGTAAAATCCCAACACCAGGGGAAAATTAGTATATTAAGCTCTTGGTGTTGCCTCACAACCTGCGTATTTCTTAGATACAATTTTTCTCTTTTTTTATTTTATTTTTTTTAAGATTTTATTTATTTATTTGACAGAGAGAGACACAGCGAGAGAGGGAACACAAGCAGGGGGAATGGGAGAGGGAGAAGCAGGCTTCTCACGGAGCAGGGAACCTGATGCGGGGCTCAATCCCAGGACCCTGGGATCATGACCTGAGCTGAAGGCAGACGCTTAATGACTGAGCCATCCTGGTGCCCCTTCTCTCTTTTTTTAAAATTCTTTCTCATGTTTCTTGTTTTTTTTTTTTTACCTACTTGTCATTTCAGCCAGATGTTTAATACAACATATTCCATAGTAACTTTTTAACTTGAACTTTTTTTTTCTTTTTTTATATATACAGATATAAGTTTCAATGTAATCCTTTTTTCCCTACTCAATACTACCTTTATATATATACCAGTTTTAATTTCCCTGTATCTCTGGGAAGTAGTGTTCTCTAACAAAGTGAACAAAATACACTCAGGAAGAGCTGAAACACTCTACCTTGCCCACATAGAGGGATTATAGCTACCTTCCCTTCAACCCCCCCCCCCTTTTTGTTGTTTTTTGGGGGATGTGCATTTTGTTTGTTTGGTTTTTGTACTTTATAGATCTTATTCTTGGGTTTCATTTTGGCTGGGGTTTTTTTGGTGGTGGCTTCCGATTGCACTGAACTTTCCCAGGGTGCCCTTCCTGGATTGTGGTTGATATTTTCAACTGTACATCACCTCAACCACAACTCAACAAAATGACTAGGAGGAGGAACTCCCAACAAAGAAAATACCCAGAAACAATAGCCTCTCCTGCAAACCTAATGGATAGGGATATAACCAAGATATCAGAAATAGACTTCAGGGTAACAGTTATGAAGACAAGAGCTAGACTGGAGAAAACCATTAACAGCAACATAGATTCTCTAAGGGCAGAAATGAGAGCTAATCAAGCCAAACTTAAAAATGCTATAAATGAGATGCAGTGTAAACTAGATTATCTAACATCTAGGATAAATGAGGCAGGAGAATGAATTGGTGATCTAGAAGACAAACTGATAGAAAGGAAGGAACAGGAGGAAGCCTGGAACAAACACCTTAAAATCTATGAAAACAGAATTAGAGAAATAGATGATGCCATGAAACATTCCAATGTCAGAATTATTGGGATCCCTGAAGGGGTAGAGAAGAGAGAGAGTACTAGAAGATATATTTGAGCAAATCATAGCTGAGAACTTACCCAATCTGGGGAATGAAACAAGCATTTGTGTCCAAGAGGCAGAGAGGACCCCTCCCAAGATCAAGGAGAACAGACCAATGCCACAGCATGTAATAGTAAAACTCGCAAATCTCAGAACCAAGGAAACCATCTTAAGTGCAGTTAGGGGGAAGAGATTCCTTACATACAGAGGGAGGAACATCACAATAACAACAGACCTGTCCACAGAGACCTGGCAAGTCAGAAAGGGAAGACATATTCAAGGCACTAAACGAGAAGAACATGCAGCCAAGAATACTTTATCCGGCAAGGATGTCATTCAGAATGGATGGAGAGATAAAGAGCTTTCAAGGCCAGCAGAAACTGAAAGAATATGTGACCATTAAGCCGGCTCTGCAAGAAATATTAAGGGGGGTTCTATAGAAGGAGAAAGACTCCCAGAGTGATATAGAATAGAAATTTACAGAGACAATCGATAGAAATAGAGACCTCACAGGCAACATGATGACAATAAAATCATATCTTTCAATAATCACTCTCAATGTGAATGGTCTGAATGCTCCCATGAAATGGCACAGGGTTGCAGATTGGATAAAAAGACAGGACCCAGGGGCGCCTGGGTGGCTCAGTTGGCTAGGCGACTGCCTTCGGCTCAGGTCATGATCCTGGAGTCCCGGGATCGAGTCTCACATCGGGCTCCCTGCTCGGCGGGGAGTCTGCTTCTCCCTCTGACCCTCCCCCCTCTCATGTGCTCTCTCTCTCTCTCTCATTCTCTCTGTCTCAGATAAATGAATAAAATCTTTAAAAAAAAAAAAAAAGACAGGACCCATCCATATGCTGTCTACAAGAGACTCATTTGAAACCTAAAGAGACATCCAGACTGAAAGTGAGGGGATGGAGAATGATTTTTCATGCCAATGGACCTCAAAAGAAAGCTGGGGTAACAATTCTTGTATCAGACAAATTAGATTTTAAGCTAAAGACTGTAGTAAGAGATACAGAAGGACATTATGTCATTCTTAAAGGGTCTATCCAATAAGAGGATCTAACAATTGTAAAAATCTATGCCCCCAACATGGGAGCAGCCAACTACATAAGCCAACTGTTAACCAAAATAAAGAAACATGTTGATAATAATACTTTAACAGTAGGAGGCCTCAATACTCCACTCTCAGCAATAGACAGATCATCTAAGCAGAAAATCAACAAAGAAACAAGAGCTATGAATGCCACACTGGACCAGATGGACCTCATAGATATATACAGAACATTCCACCCTAAAACAACAGAATACTCATTTTCTTGAGCACACGTGGAATTTTCTCCAGAATAGACCACATACTGGGTCACAAATCAGGTCTCAAACAATTCCAAAAGACCGAGATTATCGCCTGCATATTCTCAGACCACAATGCTTTGAAACTGGAACTCAATCACAAGAAAAAAATTGTAAGGAATTCAAACACTTGGAAGCTAAAGACCATCCCGCTTAAGAATCAATAAGGAAATCAAAGAAGAACTTAAACAATTCATGGAAACCAATGAGAACAAACACACATCAGTCCAAAACCTATGGGATACTGCAAAGGTGGTCCTAAGAGGGAAATACATAGCCATCCAAGCCTCACTCAAAAAAAAAAAAATCCCAAATTCACCAACTAAGTTTACACCTTAAAGAACTGGAGAAAGAACAACAAATAAAGCCTAAGCCAAGCAGGAGAAGAGAAATAATTAAGATTAGAGCAGATATCAATGAATTAGAAACCAGAAATACAGTAGAGCAGATCAATGAAACTAGAAGCTGGTTCTTTGAAAGAACTAATAAGATCAACAAACCACTGGCCAGACTTATCCAAAAGAAAAGAGAAAGGACCCAAATTAATAAAATCATGAATGAAAGGGGAGAGATCACAACTAACACCAAGGAAATAGAAACAATTATCAGAAATTATTATCAACAACTATATGCCAATAAATTAAGCAACCTGGAGGAAATGGATGCCTTCCAGAAACCTATAAACTACCAAGACTGAAACAGGAAGAAATAGACAACCTGAATAGACCAATAACCAGTAATGAGATTGAAGCAATAATCAAAAACCTCCTAAAAAACAAGAGTCCAGGGCCTGATGGATTCCCTGGGGAATTCTTCCAAACATTCAAAGAAGAAATAATACCTACTTTCCTGAAGCTGTTTCAAAAGCTAGAAACAGAAAGAAAACTTCCAAACTCATTCTATGAGGCCAGCATTACCTTGATCCCAAAACCAGGCAAAGACCCCACCCAAAAGGAGAATTACAGACCAATACCCCTGATGAATATGGATGCCAAAATTCTCAACAAGATCCTAGCCAATAGCATCCAAGAGTACATTAAAAGGATTATCCAGGGGCACCTGGGTGGCTCAGTCATTAAGCATCTGCCTTCGACTCAGGGCATGGTCCCAGGGTCCTGGGATCAAGCCCCACATCGGGCTCCCTGCTCTGTGGGAAGCCTGCTTCTCCCTCTCCCACTCCCCCTGCTTGTGTTCCCTCTCTCACTGTGTCTCTCTCTGTCAAATAAATAAATAAAATCTTTAAAAAAAAAAAAAGGATTATCCATCACAGCCAGGTGGGATTTATTCCTGTGATGGAAGGGAGGTTCAACATTCTCAAATCAATCAATGTGATAGAACACATTAGTAAGAGAAGAGACAAGAACCATATCATCCTCTCAATTGATGCAGAAAAAGCATTTGACAAAATACAGCATCCTTTCCTGATTAAAACTCTTTAGAGTGTAGGGATAGAGGGAACATTACTCGATTGAATAAAAACCATCTATGAATGAAAGCCCAGAGCGAACATCATTCTCAATAGGGAAAAGCTGAGAGCCTTTCCCTTAAGATCAGGAACACGACAAGGATGCCCACTCTCACCACTATTGTTCAACATAGTATGAGAAGTCCTAGCACCAGCAATCAGACAAGAAAATAAAAGGTATTCAAACTGGCAAAGAAGTAGTCAAACTCTCTCTCTTTGAAGATGACATGATGCTTTATATGGAAAACCCAAAGGATTCCACCCCCAAATTACTAGAACTCATACAGCAATTCAGTAATGTGGCAGGATACAAAATCAATGCACAGAAATCAGTTGCTTTTCTATACACTAACAATGTAACTGTAGAAAGAGAAATTAGGGAATCGATTCCATTTACAATAGCACCAAAAACCATAAGATACCTCGGAATAAACCTAACCAAAGAGGTAAAGAATCTGTACTCTAGAAACTACAGAACACTTATGAAAGAAATTGAAGAAGACACAAAAAGATGGAGAAGCATTCCATGCTCATGGATTGGAAGAATATACATTGCTAAAATGTCTGTGCTGCCCAGAACAATCTATACTTTCAATGACATCCCAATCAAATACCAATGACATTTTTCAAAGAGCTGGAACAATCTTAAAATTTGTATGGAACCAGAAAACACCCCGAATCACCAAGGAAATGTTGAAAAAGACAAACAAACCTGGGGGCATCACGTTGCCTGATTTCAAGCTATATTACAAAGCTATGATCACCAAGAGAGCAGGGTACTGGCACAAAAACAGACACATAGATCAATGGAACAGAATAGAGAGCCCAGATAGGGACCCTCAACACTACAGTCAACTAATCTTTGACAAAGCAGGAAAAAATATCCAGTGGAAGACAGTCTATTCAGTAAATGGTGCTGGGAAAATAGGACAGCTATATACAGAAGAATGAAACTCCACCATTCTCTTATACCATACACAAAGATAAACTCAAAATGGATGAAAGACCTCAATGTGAGGCAGGAATCCATCAAAATCCTAGAGGAGAACATAGGCAGTAACCACTTTGACATCGGCCACAACAACTTCTTTCAAGACACGTCTCCAAAGGCAGGGGAAACAAAAGCAAACACGAACTTTGGGGACTTCATCAAGATAAAAAGGTTCTGCACAGCAAAGGAAACAGTCAACAAAACAAAGAGGCAACCCACGGAATGGGAGAAGATATTTGCAAATGACACTACAGATAAAGGGCTGGTATCTAAGATCTATAAAGAACTTCTCAAACTCAACACCCAAAAAACAAATAAGTCAAAAAATGGGCAGAAGACATGAACTGACACTTCTCCAAAGAAGACATACAAATGGCTAACAGACACATGAAAAAATGGTCATTATCGTTAGCCATCAGGGAAATACAAATCCAAACCACACTGAGATACCACCTTACATCAGTTAGAATGGCAAAAATTAACAGGGCAGGAAACAACAAATGTTGGCGAGGATGTGGAGAAAGGGGAACCCTCTTACACTATTGGTGGGAATGCAAGTTGGTAAGCCACTTTGGAAAACAGTATGGAGGTTCCTCAAAAGATTAAAAATAGAGTTACCCTATGGCCCAGCAATTGCCCTACTGGGTATTTACCCCAAAAACATATGTAGTGAAAAGTAGGGCCATATGCACCCCAATGTTCATAGCAGCAATGTTCACAACAGCCAAACTGTGGAAAGAACCAAGATGCCCTTCAACAGACAAATGGCTAAAGAAGATGTGGTCCTTATATACAATGGAATATTACTCAGCCATCAGAAAGGATGAATACCCAACTTTTGTATCAACATGGATGGGACTGGAGGAGATTATGCTAAGTGAAATAAGTCAAGCAGAGAAAGTCAATTATCATATGGTTTCACTTATATGTGGGACATAAGGAATAGCATGGAGGACATTAGGAGAAGGAAGGGAAAAATGAAGGTGGGAAATCAGAGGGTAGACTAACCATGAGAGACTATGGACTCCAGGAAACAGACTGAGGGTTTCAGAGGGAAGTGGGGTGGGGATGGCTTAGCCCAGTAATGGGTATTAAGGAGGGCATGTATTGCATGGAGTGCTGAGTGTTATACCCAAAAATGAATCATGGAACCCGACATCAAAAACTAATGATGTACTATATGGTGACTAACATGACATTAAAAAAACAAAATCTCATCTGATCTCTGCCCAAGCCAGCAAGATCTAGGGCCAAAATTTGTGAGATATCTGGCCAATATGCTGGACACTCTTTAGCTTCTGGACCCCCCTTAGCTTGGGAAATCAGACTAGATCGGGCGCGCTCAGGGAGGGAATGGCCATAGAGCAAACTTCCTTTGCTCTCCTCTTCTATTTTGGGGGGGCCGCTTTTGGGCGTGGTGCCGGGCGCACGCCGCCCTCCGCTTGTTGGGCCAGCGAGCCTCGCTGTTCGCTTCGCTGTTGCGGGGACACTGACCGCCCACTCGGGTGCCAACGGGTGGTCCGGTGGGCCAACAGCTGAGGCCCCCCGCGGTCGGCCATCTTGTGTCCTGCGTACACGGAGCGGAGACCCCGGGCCCGGGTGTAAAGGGACAGTGTTCCGCGGGAATGAAGGGTTGCCCGCCTGTGTGGGAGCGCAGCCCAGGGCTGGTGGGGAGAAGGTGGAGGCGGGCCCAGGCCTAAGGTGGGGCCGGTTGTCCCTTGCGCTGGGACATTGGAGGGGGTGGCCCAAGGGAATGGCTAGAGGCTCAGGGGTTGAGGGCCGGAGGCGCAGGACCATGGGAGAGCACGCCTGCCGATGCGGGGTGCCGGCCGGCCCGCGCTCCCTCAGACCCAACACCGCCGCAATGCTCCATTACCTCCCCGTTGCCCTCCCTCTCAAAGCGCCCTCTGCGCCACGCCAGCCCGCCCCTCTAGATCAGGTGTGCCTGGGCGTGGTGGCTGTGAGGTGCAAGGGCTGGCTGGCGGCCCCCTGCCCCTGCAGCGAGTTGCCGCAGCGCCCCGGGACCCGAGGTGCGGTGCGATGGGGTAGAGGGGCCAGAAGGGCTGGGGGCTGTTTGGAGGAACTCTGGTGGGCAGCGAGGGAGTGGGCTGTGGCGGCAAAGGGAGAGGGAGGCTGAAGGGGAAAGTACCGGAAAAGAAAAAAGCCAAGAAAAAAAAGCGTACAGCACCGGGCATTCCCAGGCGGTCTCCCATCAAAGTACTAACCAGGCTGGACCTTGCTTAGCTTCCGAGATCAGACAAGATACGGCGCTCTCAGGGTTGGAGACCCGCTGCCCCTGGGCGCCCAAAGAGTCTAGTCTGCGCCTCCCTACCCCAGCGGTCCCGCACCTCACCCCACACACGCCCCCCGCCTGCCCTGGGCCTTGCACCTACCTGTCTGCCAGACCGCAAAGGGGTCCCGGCACCTCCGGAACCCCACAGTCGCGGAAGTGTGGGAGCTCTCCCGGCGGGGTACTCTACACCCCTGGGAGCCATAGACTGGCTCCCGAGATGACAAAGGTGAGCGGCGGGGCTTCGGGGAGCGGACCTCGCGGTGTTCTCCACGCCCCAGCGCGCCGCACCCGCCGCCATAGGGCCTGCAAGGACTGCCACCAGGTCTCTGTGCCTCTGCACCCCCTCTTACTCAGGCCAACCCGGAGCAACCAGCGGGCCCGGGGACACTCCTCATCAGCCCAAACCGGTCCCCCGTCCTCCGCAGCCCTTCCGGTGCCCACCCACCGACACCAAGACAGGACCGAGAGACACAAGGGGCCGGCTGACATAGACAGATGCACAGAAACACCGGGAAAGACAGAGACACGGACGGAGGGAGATGTAGACAGAGAGGAAGAGACAGACAGAGAGGGAGACACAGACAGAGTATCCAACACACACACCCCCTCTGGCCCCAAGACAGACAGACGCGGACCCTGACCTGGATGCGGACAGGGACGGAGACACAGGTGCACACCACAGAAACAGACACACACCACACACCACACAACACACACCACACACACACACACAGGAGGAGACTGTGTTGGCTAGGCAGCTAGCCCTCGGGAGGGTGGTCGTGCTTGGGTGGGCTCTGGGCACCGAGGAGCCCCTCAGGGCCGAGATGCGCAGCCAAGGCGTCACGAGACCCGCTCTGCTCCCGTTCCCGCCCTGGACCCACTCTGGTCCTCGGGGCATGTGGGCGATTCCTCCTCTGCTGTCGTCCTTTATATGGGGGGCTGCTTTGGGGCGAGGTGCAGGGCGCCCCCCTCTCCCCATCTTGCTGAGCGAGCGAGCCTCGGTCTTCGCTTCGCTGTTGCAGGGAGACTAAGCACGGATCCTGGTGCCAGCGGGTGGTCCCGGGTGCCAAGGGGGGAGGCCCC
>NW_028013645.1:0-782 GCF_054177405.1 Leptonychotes weddellii
ACACTAGGAATAGCTAAGATTGGGCTGCTACACAAAACATCCCAAGAACAAGACGATTGAGTGAAAGCCTACATTTTGGATGATGAGCCCCAGTCCCCCTATGTTGTATCAAATAAATATCCCCCCAAAATGCCCACATCCTAATCCTCAGAACCTGTGAATGGGTTACATTACGTGGCATAGGGGAATTAAGAAACTAGATGGAATTAAGTTTGTTAACAAGATGGTGTTATAATACGGAGATTACGATAGATTATCTAGTTGACCCAGTGTAATCACAAGGGTCTTTACAAATGAAAGAAGGAGGCAGAGAGTTGTCCAAAGGAAGAAGGAAGATGTAACTGCAGAAGAAAAGCAGTTTGCTGGCTTCAGAAATGGGCAAATGGGGCCATGAGCCAAGGAATGTGGGGGGGCTTCTAGAAGCTAGAAAAGGCAAGGAAATGGATTCTGTTCTAGGGCCTTGAGGAAGGAACATAAGAGGCACCGTGGACTGTAGCCCAGGGTGACCCGTGTCAGACGTCTATCCTGCAGAACTGTATGATGGTAGGTCTATGTTGTTTAAGCCACCAAGTTTATGGAAATTTGCTACAGAAGCAACAGAAAATTTCTTGGTCCCCTCAGAAAGCAATAATATAGTGCACACATGTGATTTAGAAATACAGAGTAAAGGGCGCCTGGGTGGCTCAGTTGGTTAAGCGACTGCCTTCGGCTCAGGTCATGATCCTGGAGTCCCGGGATCGAGTCCCGCATCGGGCTCCCTGCTCGGCGGGGAGCCTGCTTCT
>NW_028013646.1:0-782 GCF_054177405.1 Leptonychotes weddellii
CCAATTTGTCATCTGTACTTCTGACAGACCAGCTATAGTTTGGAGGTTCCAATGAGCCCCTCCTCGGGCTTGATTAATTTGCTAGAGTAGCTTACAGAGAAAAATTGTACTTGTATTGTAAAAGTATATAATGCAAGAACAGCTAGATAGAAGAGATGCATAGGGCAAGGTAAGTGGGAAGGGGAAAAGGGCTTTAATGTTCTCCTCAGGCACAACACTCTCCGTGCCCCACCATGTATTCACCAACCCAGAAGCTCTCCAAACCCTGTTCTTTTGGAGTTTTATGGAGGCTTTATTACCTAGGCATGATTAATTTAATCATTGGCCATTGGTAATTGAACTCAATCTCCAGCTCCTCTTTCCTCCACAGAAGTGGTGGTGGGGGACAGGTGAGACTGAAAGTTTTAACTCTCTAATCACATTGTTGGCTACCCTGACAGCCAGCCACCATCCTTATGTGATTTCCAAATGTAGCCTCATTAACACAGCCAAAAGACAACTGTATTGTTCTCCTCACTTAGGAAATTTTAAGGGTTTAGGAGCTCTGCCAAAAATAAAGATGAAGGTCAAATATTTATTTTTATTACAAATCATAATATATCACAGCTGGAAATAAAAGAATATATTTTTAATAATCTATATGACAAGGAGGAATAAAAATAAAAATTAAATTTTTGAACTGAAACGCAAATAATGACAGTATATTAAGTTACATAGTATTCAACTAAAGCAGTGTTCTAAGGAAAATGTAGTCTTATATGCCTATGTTAAAAAAAAAAAAA
>NW_028013647.1:0-782 GCF_054177405.1 Leptonychotes weddellii
AGTTTTTCCTTTCTGTGTCTGGCTTATTTCACTTAGCATCAGATCCTCCAGGTTCATCTCTGTTGCTTACTGACCTCACCTTAATTTAACTAATTACATCTGCAGCAACCCTATTCCTAAATAAAGTCACATTCTGAGGTCCTGGGGGTTGCATCTTTATCATATGAATTTGGTGGGGAGAGGGACATAATTCAACCTGGAACAGGTGCCAATGACAAGCTGCAGGCTTCTTTTGGCAAACCTGAGTCTTAGAAGTCACCTTTGGGTTAAAAAGGAATAAATAGAAAAACAAAGAGGGAACATGATGGCAAAGAAAACTTCTCTCTTCAGAAGCCAGAAGAAAATGTAGGACAAATACTGTAGCCTATTCAAAAAGATGTAAAGAAGACGTGAATTTTGGGGAAAAAAAGAAAAGGAGCAGAAAGTGCAAAGAGAAGTCATGCCGAGATGAAAATTGAAAGAGATGAGAGGCAGACAAGTCTAGAAGAAAAGGGATCTGTGGGAGGTAAGAAAGAAAGGCAGTGAAATAAAAATTTCAGGAGTCACATGGAAATCTGCTTTGGTAGAAGGAATCACAGAATTTCCATAGGGCTACTTAATGTTTCAAAATATTATTTTATAGGTTTTTTCCTCCCTATATTTCCCCCTTTGCCTTCACCTCATTCATGTAGGTAGCTGACTTTATGCTTAATGTTCTAGAAGGTAGGTATAAAGTAGGGTGGAATGGACAGCTTGCCATGAAAACCCCTTTCTTCCCAGCTTTGTCTTCAAGAACCCAGTCC
>NW_028013648.1:0-782 GCF_054177405.1 Leptonychotes weddellii
AACATATATTGCATTATTTGTTTCAGAGGTACAGATCTGAGATTCAACAGTCTTTGTGCAGAATCTTTTTAATTTGATGTCTCATTTGTGGTGGTTGTTGTGGTTTTCTTTCATTGCCTATTCTTTGAGCGTTATTATCTGAGAAATCATTGCCAAAACCAATGTGAAGCTTTTTTTCCTATGTTTCCTTCTGGGAGTTTTATGGTTTCAGATCTTATATTCTTGATGTGCTGTACTGAGTTTTGGCTACTGTTTTAAGAGCCATTTTGACACTGGAATTTATCTAAAGCGAGATCTGGGATGTTATACACACCTGAAAGCAGGTCATCAGAAGAATAATTTTTAAAAAGTGAAATATTTAGCTTAGAGAAAATCCAGGGAGAAGAAAGTATCTTCAAAAATATAAAGGCTGTCATATGCAAGAGAGAAAGGAAAGTTCTTTGAAAATTTAAGGTTGGCAAGGGTGGAAGTTATGGAGAAAAAGTTTTGCTAATAATGGGAAGGACTTAGTATTAATTACAGCTGACTGAAAATAAAATGCCCTCCTGTGAAAAGTGGTAAATTCCTCCTCACCGAAGATGGTTGTAAAAAGGTGAGATGGCCTCTTGTTAGACAAGCTGTGGCTTAGGTGGATGACGTCCCCTGCCAAACCTAGAGTCTGTTCTCCTAAAAATGTTATGACCATCTATCTGTGTATTTGTAATAAACAATGAAAAATATCGGAAGATTTTTAGATTTTGCTCACACATTGCTACGCTTTGATAGTATTACAAAATCCCAAG
>NW_028013649.1:0-782 GCF_054177405.1 Leptonychotes weddellii
CCCCGGGAACAGAGGAGTGAGCCATGCATTTGGGGGTCCCGCCTGCATCACCCGCTTGCGGGGGGCTGTTCGCGGTACAGACTCCCCCACGGGTGGGTCATGAATCACTTGTTGCTACGTGACCAGTCTTGAAGCTGAACGTCTTTGAGGGGTCGCTGTGCACCTAGCCCAGTGTCCCAGCCAGGGGCACAGTGTGTTCAAAGTGAGACCCACCAGCCAGTCACCTCGCAGATTTAGCTCAGACCAAGACCACTGCCTGCACGCAGCACCAGCTCGGAGGGGGGCGCCCGCAGGCACAGAGTCAGGTGGGTGCCGGCTCCAGGGCCGGGGCTGCTGCCTGTGGAGACGAGGTGGCGACTTGGCAAACTGCTCCTTAAGAAGCCTCATCACCCGTCAGAGGCATAAGGCAGCACACACGAAGGATTTCAGGGGAGGGGAGTCCAGAGGGTAGGAGGATGGGGAAGGGGTCTGCATCCCCAGAGAGGAGCAGGGGCTCTGGGGACCCGGGGCACTGCCAGGGCAGGGAGGGGGGCACCCGGCCGGCTGACACGGTGGGGGGCGGGCAAGGGAAGAAACAGCACGAGCGCCGGGTCGCTCCGTTTCCTGACCCTCCGAGACCCCCCGTGCAGGGCCAGCCCTGGAGTCGAGCACGTGAAACCAGTTGAAGGGGACACCCCAGTCCAAGCTCGTGTCACCCCAAACTACACGAAGGCACATGACACTCTCAAAAAACATCAGCTGGAAAGAGAAAGGAGCAAGCCGCCTGGTGCAACGAAGAACAT
>NW_028013650.1:0-782 GCF_054177405.1 Leptonychotes weddellii
TATACAACTCAACACTAAAAGAACCAATCTGATTAAGAAATAGGCAGAGGACCTGAATAGACATTTTTCCAAAGAAGACATGCAGATGTCCAACAAACTCATGAAAAGATGCTCAACGTCACTATCATCAGGGAAATGCAAAATAAAACCACAATGAGATATCACTTTACACCTGTCAGAATGGCTAAAATAAAAAAAAAAAATAAAAAAGTAAAAAACAACAACCAAAAAACCCCCCAAAAAACAAAAAAAAAAAACCCACAAGAAATCACAAGTCTTGGTAAGGATGTGGAGAAAAGCAAACCCTTGCACACTGCTGATAGAAATATAAATTGGTGCAGCCACTATGACAACAATATGGATTTTCCTCAAAAAATGTAAAATAGAATTAGCACATGCTTCAGTAATTCCACTACTGGGTGTTTACCTAAAGAAAATGAAAAATCTAATTTGAGAAGATATATGCATGCCTATTTTTATTGCAGCATTATTTATAATAGTCAAGATATAGAAGGAAAGAGTTGATCAATAAGGCACGGATAAAGAAGAAATGATATATATATATATACAAATTAATGTGATGAAGTGGTATCACATATATATACAACACATATAATGGAATATTACTCATCCATTAAAAAAGGATGAGATTTTGCTTTTTACAACAACATGGATGAACCCAGAGGATATAGTGCTAAGTGAAATGAGCCAGACAGAGACAAATACCATATGGTTTCACTCATATGTGGAATTTAAAAAATAAAACAAATGCACAAACAAGG
>NW_028013651.1:0-782 GCF_054177405.1 Leptonychotes weddellii
ATTTATAATAGCCAAATTATGGAAACAGCTTAAGTGACCATCCAACTGATGAATGGATAGAGAAGATGTGATACACAGAGGAATATTATTCAGCCATAAAAAAAAAAATGAAATCTTGCCATTTGCAATGACATGGGTGGATCTAGAGAGTATTATGCTAAGTGAAATAAATCAAATACCATATGATTTTCATATGTGGAATTTAAGAAACACGAGCAAAGGGGGAAAGGCAGAACCAAGAAACAGACTGTTAACAAGAGAACTGATGGTTACCAGGAGGGAGGTGGGTGGGGGGATGAGTTAAATAGGTGATGGGGATTAAGGAGTGCACCTGTTAGGATGAGGACCAGGTGGTGTATGGAAGTATTGAATCACTATTATACACCTGAAACTAGTAGTACACTGTTACCTAACTGGAATTTAATAACTTTTAAATGCCCTTTGTTAAGGCATGATCAAATATATTCTTTGGTCCCAATTTGGGAGTAAAAAAAGGGACTTAGGTGAGGATGGTTGTGTACAAGTTCCTATAAAAGCCAGCAGTCAATTTCTACAAGTCAAGGGGAAACCTCAAGCTCCCCAAGCCTACCCATGAATCATAAGCTCTGTGCTTTTCCTGCAAAGTCCTTCCAGGAAGAGCCAACATCCTACACCTCCCGCATAAAGCCAGTCCCCAAAGGCCTGGGAAAGCACTTCCAGCCCCACTCCCCAATCACGAACAGGTCTCCATAAGTTCTAAGCACGTACATGAGACTCCAGAAGACATCAGTTAAACATTTTTT
>NW_028013652.1:0-782 GCF_054177405.1 Leptonychotes weddellii
GAGCTCACAAAATAGAAAGGAGCAGGCAGATGCCGGAAAAGGCCCTGTCACTTGTCCCAAAGCTTTCCTAGCTGTTCAGATGAAAACGATACGCGATGATTTCCGACTAAAGCGAAAAGATACAGATGCGGGAAAAAGAAGGGCGGACACCGAACCCTGACTGCAGCCACGCCCTGCCCACGCCGCGGGTCTCGGTCGGTGGAGACAAGGCCTCCAGATTTGTACTCCTTGTCTACGTCACTTCCGTCACCTGCGCGACCGGCGCCGATAAATGATGTTACCATTTCCGGTTCAATGAGGCCGCAGCGGCGGCGCAGGCGTGAGTGTTAGCAGGTGTCCGGTCTATGGAGTCAGTTCCCCGCGGCGTCGCGGAGGCAGGAGGTGGTGTCCGAGTGGGGGCCTTTGCCCCGCCAGGATGTTACCGGGCTTGGCCGCCGCCGCTGCGGCCCACAGATGTAGCTGGTCCTCCCTGTGCCGGCTCCGTCTGCGCTGCAGGGCGGCGGCCCACGGCTCCAGCGAGCGCCAGGGTGAGTGTCCCGCCTCGGCCGCTGGCTCCACGGCAGCGGGCCTGGAGGAGCAGGCCGGGCTCGGCACCTCGCCTCCGGCACTTCGCCCGCTTGCCCTTCCCCAACCCCAGAACCTTCCTTTCGGGTCTGTCTTTGCAATTCAGCCCGCCCAGCTGGCGGAGACTTCTGACAGCTCTCCCAGACCCTGGTTTTGCCTAAGGCCCTAGCACGACTCCCATGGAAACTTGCGGGTAGCTCTCCGGCTGGGTCACATAC
>NW_028013653.1:0-782 GCF_054177405.1 Leptonychotes weddellii
AGCTCCAGGCTCAGGATTCTGATCCAGCCTCACCTTTCCCCGGCAGCCTAGACCTCATATGCTCTTATGGAACTCTGTGTTTCCTGCTCCCCTGCCCCCACGCTTTATATAAGACAGCTCAGCAAACACTGGGGGACCCCACTCGAACTCGCTGTTGTTCTCCTTGAGGCTGGAGCCTGTCTTTGAGTGTGCGTGCATGCGTGAACATACACTCATGCACATGTGCCCGTGTGTATTTGTACACGCGAGTGTACTCGTCATGGGATGGAGGGCACCAATACGCATGTGAGGACACAGACATGTCTTCATTGGCCTTTTTTTTCTTGCAGTGAGAATAAGGCCTCCCCACTAAGGCTTTCCTTTTTCAACAAATTCAGGCAGCTCAACTCTTGAATGCCCTGCTCTTGCCCCGGTCACAGGTAGTAGCAGGTCCATGTTAGTAGAGGAAAGTTCTCACAGTGCTGACTCTCACTTGGTCAGCCAGGAAAGTGTCTAAGCCTCTGTTCCTCCTGGAACTCCCACTTGCCAGTCACTTGGGGTCACTTGGGGTTTTAAGGGAACCCCTGCGGCTGTCTGAGCTGCATCCTGCAGGCATTGGGTCAGCCCAGGCTCCAGACACCTGCGCTACACGAGGCCAGATACCCAGGCTACCCACATCATTCAAGGCTGCTCTCCCCACATGGCGCTGGGCTACCTGCCTGTCCAAGCTATCAACACAATGTTCTCCACATTGTAGGTTTTGCCCCATGGACACTTCACAAGTAATCTCTGGCCCCTTTCCT
>NW_028013654.1:0-781 GCF_054177405.1 Leptonychotes weddellii
CCTGGGTGGCTCAGTTGGTTAAGCCACCGCCTTCCGCTCAGGTCATGATCCTGGAGTCCCGGGATGGAGTCCCGCATCGGGCTCCCTGCTCGGCAGGCAGTCTGCTTCTCCCTCTGACCCTCCTCCCTCTCATGCTCTCTGTCTCTCATTCTCTCTCTCTCAAATAAATAAATAAAATCTTTAAAAAAAAATAAATCTCACACTCAACTGCTTCGCTGCAAAAAAAAGAATCTGAATCTGATCAAGCCTCACAGTGTGATCACCAGCTTTCACAAAACAGGAGGATAGAGTTGCCGGTGAATGTACACCAAGAGAGTGCCAGGAGCCAAGTCCAGAATGTAGGACAGTCTACAGGACCCTATGACCCAGTTTCCCCAACACTGGGGAGAAAAGAAAAAAAGAAGCAAAGGGAGCCTTATAATATGCGCAAAGCAGATCCTGGGCTCAGAAATGTATAAACGGATTTTTTTTTTTTTTTTTTTTACCTGTATGGATGTCTGAACGGATATCCAAAAGTCACGGGGATGCGGGACACATCTGCCCTATGTAATGTTTAGCAGCCTCGGTCCTCAGTCAATAAATGCTGCGGTAACATCAGACGACCACTGTGACAACTAAAAATGCCCCACAGATGCCCAGAATGCCCCCCGCCTGGGACAGTACTCCCCAGCTGAGGACTGCTGATCTACCCCTTCAGCAGGACCAGCGGCTGGTAAAAGCTTAACAACCAGCTCCACTGGGGGCGGGGGATCCCTGCTTAGTGGCATTTGCCAATTTCCGT
>NW_028013655.1:0-11576 GCF_054177405.1 Leptonychotes weddellii
AAAAGAAGATAGCAGGAGGGGAGGAATGAAGGGGGGGGGAGATCAGAGGGGGAGACGAACCATGAGAGACTCTGGACTCTGAGAAACAAACTGGGGGTTCTGGGGGGGAGGGATCGGGGGATGGGTTAGCCTAGTGACGGGAATTAAAGAGGTCATGTATTGCATGGAGCACTGGGTGTTATACACAAACAATGAATCATGGAACAGTACATCAAAAACTAATGATGTAATGTATGGTGATTAACATAACAATAAAAAATTTTAAAAAAGAACACTGTCTTCAGTAACAAAATAATGTTGTAAACGTGGGGTGCGGTAACAAATACACCCTATTAACAGACGTTACATTCTAGAGATATGAATGCAGGAAGAGGCAGAAATTGATAACCCAATTAAATTATGAGAGTACCCTTAAAATTAGCATAATTTCCTATAAAAAGTGATACTTCTCCAAGCTTATTATAGTTGATAAGCAGAGTATATTTATTCAGATGCACCCCACTGTCATCCCTGGAGTAACTCATACCATATAATATCCACTATGACTCCAAAGTTATAATAAGAATACAAACCACCCACTAGGAATAAAAATCAACATCACACAATTCCAATAACCTGTTTTGAGACTCTACATATATTCCGGAGCACAAAGCAAATTTCAGTTTGGTAGAAATGTACACAGTATGCTCTAATTTTCTTTTCATCTCCAGTTTTTCTATGTTTATATATAAAAAAATTAAAACAAATTTATAGCATAATTATTTTCTGAAATTAAGTACAAATGCATACTTAAAGCAATTTCAATAAATAAACTGAAGCAAAACTTTCTGTTGAATTCCCAAAGCAATGGCACATTTTCAGTGACCATATGTGATGTTATGTAATTAACATCTAATAAATAAGTTAAATGGGAATAAAGCTTATAAAAATACAGGCATCAAAGTATACCTATATTAAAATCACAGAGTGCAATTTATAATAGTTTGGAAGCAGAATGCTTACGCGACTATCTCATTGGAGTTCCAGCTAACACGAGGTGTCCATGTGAACTTACCAGGAATAAAAAGGTCTAATCTATAAGAACAAAGGGATTTGGAAAGAAATATTCAAGATTGAGAGATGTCAACAAATTAATGAAGATTGGCAGATACTAACAAGTGTTTAGATGATTTAGCCGAGCTAAAGGGATTGAAACCAAATAGCCACTGGTACAGAATCAAGAAGAAGCAACACTATTTGCACCCCAACTTCTCAGAAAGATCTCAGGAATGGAAAGCATTAGGCACTTCAGTAGCCAATGTGGGTGAGACTGGGATTAAAAATAAAAGGATTAACTGAAACTCCTGTAAGGAGAGTTAGACACCAAATTGTCCTCCCTAACACACAGTCAACTGACTGTAGATGCCTCCATCCACAGCTCCCCCATCACAAAGAGATTAGAAATAAGTATATAGGGTAGAGGAAAGAGGAATAAAGCAGTGGGTAGGGAGGTGAAGGTAGTGAAAGGTAGCAACTTATGGAACCTCAAAATATTATTGTGGGAGTTCAGTCATGGCACCCCCAATATGCCACTTTGGTATAGTGATTATTTTGAGCTGTAGATACTTGAAAAAGAGCAAATGCAGGCAGAGATTTTCTCAGAGCTCTCCTTATCTTCCTAAAGATTGTCTTTGGAAAGAAACTCGATTCAATTGTCTTGGATCCCCTCCCCGAGAGTTTTATCAACAGGAGGACTGACTCTTATTACAGGTGAGGACATTTGAAGAAGATATACCCACACCAACTTTGCCCCACCTGCCCTTCTGAGGGCCTGTTCATCTTTCCTAAAGCACATTTATTCTCCCCTAAGAGGCCTACATTCCCCCCTCCCTTCCCTATAAAGATGCTATTTAAGCCAGAATTCTAAGCCACTTTGGAGAGTTACTCATTTTTCTGTGAGTAACTCCCATATACACATGAGGTATACATGCTAATAAATTTCTTTCTGCTTTTCTTTTATTAATCCGCTTCTTATTTTAGGGATTGCAGCTAAGAACTCAAAAAGGTCAAGGTAGAATTAATTTTCTTCCCCTACCATAGACCCTGGGGACAGAAATTTGTTAAACATCTACTGTGTGTTTTGGAGGTTATATAACAAGAAAGCTGTATTACTACTCATGATTCACAAAAGCTCAGGGAAGTTACATTACTTGCCTGAGATTACACAGAGGCTGTGCTTCCGCAAAATTATATTATTTTCTGATATGCCTGCCATGCTTTATGGCCATGCCCCACACTTCTTGATGAAGCAGAAACAAAATGGAGAGTCCCTTAGGGCATTAAAAGAAATGAACACCATGGTTATGTATAAGCAGAAGGTCTGAGTTTATGTGGGACAGCATGAGCTTGCAGAACTTCACATGCTCACATGGTTCTCCAAACATTTGTGGGCCAGAATCAGAAATTCAGCATATGGGCCAGAGAATACAACTTGGATCCTGGCTGGGAGGGTGACGGCACAAAAATGTACAACTGTGAATTGCTAGGCAGGTGCCAGTATCAGAAGAAAGATAAGCAGCTACATATTCACCAGCTATCGGAAACATGCATCAGAGGTTCAAGGTGGAAAGGTAGGCAGATTAATAAAAGACATCAGTGCTCCTCCAAAACCATAAAGAGAATCTGATAATGAAAAATGATCCTGCTTCCTCCAGCAGCATCATTTAAATTCCTACATGTGAGAGAAAGTCCTAGTGCAAGGAAAATAATATGAGGATCATAATACACGATTCTCAAGTCTGAAAAATGGCCACCAGAAACATAAGGATCTAGAGAGAAGCAGCGTGGAGGGCAATATCCACAGGATCTGTCTGGGGCCAAGTGAATTTGGAAGGGGAATGTGGGAAGAGTCACATCCCAGAGGCCAATCATGGACAGTGAACAAGTTACACTCGTGGAAATCTGAGCAAGTTTTCTTGCCAAAGGGAGAGGACTGGATATAAAATTTTAGTTGTCCTCCCATTTGCAGGGATTTATGAATTTTCTTCTTCAGAAGCTTCCCCCAGGTTGTGTTAGCAACTAATACCTTTCATCATTTTGTGACTTAGGTTCTTAATTAAATTCCCAGAGGGCACAGAAATGAAAAGTCCCAGTAGGATCGCATTACAGCAGATGAGGAACAGCTCCGCAAGCAAAATATAATGTGTACCAGAAGAAGAAGGTAGGGCTGCAGAGAAGCTGATGTCAGCAAAGAAAGCAAACAGAAAACAAAAATAAATGAATCTCACACCTTGGTTGTCTCGAGTTTTTCCATTATTTTTTCCACGTTTTAAGAGGTACCCTTCTACTTTCGAAACTGTGGGGAAGGGAATGAGCCATTGATTGTTTTAGTTTTTGCTTTATGCCAGGTGCTCTAAAAATATTTCCAGTTTGCCTCTATCAAATAAATAAATACTATGAATGTGTTCTGACAGTTAAGAAAATTGGCCTTTGATTATTCAATGATGTAGCTGGTAAGTAGCAGATCTGGTATACAAACTCGAGTCTGACTCATCTGCCAATGCTACACTCTTTGTGACACACCGCATTAAGTCTTAGATAATTCCCCTTCTGTCCAAAACCTAGTTGTAGTTTTTTTGCTGTTGTTGTTGTTGTTGTTGTTATTTAATGTTTTCCATAATCTTCAGAAATGTATCCATGCCCCTTTAAGAAGGAAAAATAGCTTATACAACCCAAAATTGCAATTTTGTTGTTGCAATGGAACCCAACAAGTGATCCCAGCCCCTATAATTGAACAGAAAGACAGCAATGATTTTTCATTTCTTTTAGAGAGAGAGGGAGGAAAAAAGTCTCTATCACATGAACAGAGCATAATAAGTGCCATTTTTTGCAAATTGTCTGTTTGACAGTACCTGTGCAGAGAGGCATTGAAGTATCCTTTTTTGAGCATGAAGCAAGGAGATTGCTTTTCCTTCTCATACTCTCAAGGGACCCACTCAAAGACCTAATAGTGCTTTTCAACCTTTAATGCATTCATAATGGAATTCCCCACTTAGAGAGCTTCCTCTTGTCTGGGTAGAGACTCCAGCAGCAGCTCTACAAATACCCCATCTTTTTTTTTTTTTTTATACTGTTCACATGAATTGGAAGAATCTTCAAAGGAAAGCTGGAATATCTCGAATGGGAAACCCAAAAGTAGTAGCAGGTCAGGAAGGTGCTGAAAAGATGGGCGGAATGGTAGCCATGAGTGAGATTCAAGTCACATTAATGAAATGAGGTAAGTAGCCTTGAACTAAAATCAATTCCAGATCCTCAGACAAGGAAGGGCGGGCTTCTTTTCATCTTGGGATACATTTAAAATCAATAAAAGTATAACAGACTCATAACCAGAAGTTATATGACAATGTAAGGATTTGGGATTTAGAAAAAGAATGGAAAACAAAGAGAAAACGTGTATACCTCTCTACTTCAACAGTCTCTAAGTTCCAAGAAGTCTGAATTGGTAGAGTTAACTTCATCCACAATGAACATCTGTACAACTCCTTCAAACATCCCGTAAAGCACTGCACCGTTGTATGTGGGCACTCAAAGAACATTCGATGATAGTAATAATAATAATAATAACAATAATAATAATAATAAGTATAGATATTAACTTTCAGGCCAAACTTCTTAGATCTACAAGTCAAAACCATGGGGAAAGCAAGACTCCTCCTGTGAAGAGACCTCTGAAGGTCACAGTTATCAGATGAGGCTGAAATTGGGATAGAATGGTGAGATTTTACAAGAGAAGACTTCTTTTTTTTTTTCCTTTCCTAAATTTTGTTCAGAACATCCAGTGAAGCAATTGAAGCTCTTTTTATAAGCAGTATACTGAAATAGGGCCAAAGTTGAATATTGAGAAAGAAGAATCAAGTGAAGTCAATTATATCTAATACTTAGGGGGGGGAAGCAAGATTGCATACTGCTTGCTACATTTCATATTTGTCTCCTTCTAAAGGAACAACTTTGTCTCTGTCTTGTGAAAAAGGAAAACTACAAGCCAGTTCTACTCATTTCTGTTTTTCTATTTTTCATGAAGCTAGATGCTAGCCAGTTGCTGGACTTCACCTGTGATATATTCACAACAAGAAACAAGTTGGAGAGTTTCAGCCTGAAGTAAACAGAACAGATGGAATTGCTGTTTTGCCTTTTTACAAACCATGAGTTTTTTAGCCATTTATTTTTCAAAAGTTCAGTTCTCAGCAGGGAACATCCATATGAGTGTGTGCAATTCACATTCTGTTCTGAGACAAGACTGTCCATAAATTTGGGAAAAACATTCTTGAGGTATGCCCTGGCAACCAGAAGCTTGAAATAATTTTTAAAACTCTAAAAGTAGAATGACATTTTAAAGCTTTAAAGTGAAATGGCAATAAGGTTGGGACAAAGACAAAGTCATGAGAGGAAGAGATCTTTTATGATTATAAAGGAAGACATTTAAGTACAATCAACTCTATCAGTCATATCAACTCTAAAGTCTATTCAGTGCCTAGCATGCAGGGTAGAGTTGTTGACCTTTATCCACCTTGAATGGTCAGACCAAGCAGGTAGTTAGTTAGTGATTTGAATCTACAATACAGAATGAGCAGCCTTTTGACATTGGGACAATAAATGGGGCCCAACGACTCCCATCCGTGTCACAAGAAGAATCCAGTCAACATCCAGGTCACGTCCTTGCTGGACATTAAGAACTTAATCAAGCTGACAGGGGCACTGCAAACATACACAGGGAGGTCAACAAAAACATTCAATATGATACAAAAGGTTTTCCTTCATGAGTGTGCATGTTTTACCCTGGAAAGATTTAGAACCATGTATGTAAATACTGAAGAGACTCACACTAGAGTATTTAATATTGGAATCCATAAATATTTGCTATTTTATGGTCTTGAAATACTTAAGAGAATTTGGCCTTTTGAAGTAACATTTCTACTTTGTAATTCAAATTTAAAATGTATAATTAAGTAACTGATTTACATTCATGGTGTTAAACTTAGATAATTTCATGTGATAGAGGTTACAATGTCCATTTTTCCAATTTTCTTTAGCAATAAAAACTGACTTTTAGTTGTAAGCCAAAAAGACCATAAAACCCTCCACTCTCTGCTCCAGGTTTTTGTGATCTTGAGATTGATTTTTATCTTTTTAAAGATTTATTTATTTGAGAGAGATTGAGAGAGAGAGAGAACATGCAAGTGGGGGGAGGGGGAGAGGGAGAGAGAGAATCTCAGGCAGACTTCACGCTAAGCTTAGAGCCTGATGTGGGGCTCAACCCCCCAACCCTGAGATCATGACCTGAGCTGAAATCAAGAGTCCAGTGCTTAACCGACTGAGCCACCCCTATACCAAAACTTCCTTTCTAGGAAGCAAACTACCATTCTTAAGTTATTAGTATTTTGGGATTTTCTGTGCCATGAAACTAAAACATATCTTAAAGTAGTTTATATTACAAGACAGAGCATGTTAAAGGTTTTAGAAGTCACTGCAACAACAACTTTTACTTTATTCCCTTTACAAGGGTTTTAAGTTCACGTGAAGTGATGTCTTCAGTAAAATGACTACAAAGCAAATTATATGTATCAACTGTTTTCAAAGATAATTGACTAGCCTAGTTTGTAGCTTACAAACTAGTTTACAAACTAGACTAGTATGTAAAAGCATTAATCAGTGGGCCCATCCCCTGTTAAGTCCTGGTTAAAAGTTGCTAGAAGGTGCTAGATGTATAAATACATAATATAGTTTTGTAGATAGAATCCAGAAAATAAACAAACTGAACTTCTAATACTTTAATGTGCTAGCCTTTTTTTTGGAAATCAACAAAATTGTATATATGTACAGAAGCCTTTCTTACTGAAAATATTTCCTCAAATAAAACAAGGTCACATAACCAAAGGATCCTTGGACAAATTAGACTATTTTGGTAATTTGGATTTTAAAGCACCCATTTTCCCTGATTTTAAAAGAATACAGCATAATAGAATTGTACATTTTATTTTACTTTAAAATAAAATTTATATTTTTCTCCTTAAAATATTAGTTAATATGAAATTCCTACACTTTTTAGTGTACTGTTTCACTGGGGTACCTGGGTGGCTCAGTCATTAAGCATCTGTTTTCAGCTCAGGCCATGATCTCAGGGTCCTGGAATGGAGCCCCTCATCGGGCTCCCTGCTCAGCAGGAAGCCTGCTTTTCCCTCTCCCACTCCCCCTGCTTGCGTTCCTTTTCTCACTGTGTCTCTCTCTGTCAAATAAATAAATAAAATCTTTTAAAAATATATACTGTTTTACTCAGAAATTAAGCTACCATACTCCCACATAGAATTGTAAAAAAAAAAAAGTAAAAGTATGGGTTCAGTTAGATTAGATTTCTGACAAACATTTTTATATTAATAGAATGTAATTTTGAACTAATATTAAATCAAGTTAATTATCTTTGGATACTTGGATTGTTTCTAACTAAGGCAGAATACTAAAATATGGTTGTGATATATATCCTTTTGATTCTTATTTTTATACATTATAGACTAGCTATGTCTTTAGGCCGTATTTGCAAGTGCGGCCATGTTTGCCTTATTAAAAAGTTGGAAAAAAGAATGTGCATGACTGTAGGGCATGATATTAGTACTTGTTAGACCTAATCCCATTTAATTCTGCAAAGTAGAAGACAGTTACCTAATATCATGTTAATATGAGTGGTTGAAAATATATTAGGTTTAGTCGTGGCAGACAAGAAGAAGTGTAGATGAAGAGAAAGATAATGTGCTTTTGTATATTAAGAGTAAAAGAGAGTAGTTTTATCCTAAAGTGTCTGATGTTTTCAGAATGTGAAATACAACCATGAATTATAAAACTTGAATTAGGAAGTCGTAGGTTTGTGGAAAGAGAATTTAATTGTATTATAATCTCTGCAAATAATAAACCTCATGGGGAAAAAAAAACAAAAGAATTTGTTAAAATTGTGCCAAGACTGGGTCTGTTTTGGTTCGTCTATTAAGACGGAAACTATTAAAGAAACTTATGAATTTTTTATTGCCAAATATTAACAAGGCAAACTCAGATGTTCTTTCTTTCTATTAAAATAACTTGATCTTGGACTATTCAGTCTGCTCTTAACAAGAAATAAGAGGCTATTCTTCATTTCCTTGTAATCTACTCAGACAGGAGAGATTCTGTAGCTCACTCGAAAAACTTCCAATGTGTTGTGCTGACTTTGTCATCCCCTGGATTATTCCTTCACTTCTGAAACAGCTAAAGTACTTTAAAATCACATTCCTACTTTCTGTGTATTTAACCTGCTCCATTGTCGCTTGATCAACAGGTAGTCAAGCTACGACCTTCTACTGTTCTCAGATACTGATGCTCTTACCTTAATCAAGTGAATAAATCTTCTTCAATAGCTCTTTTGCTGTTGTCTTTCCAAGATTAGGTCCTAAATTTTAGAAAATATAATGTTCAGGGTGTTTTCTGTACCTGATACTATTTTTTGTGATATCTCAGGTGTCCACAGGAAAATAACAAATATTCTTTTGCTCTATAAAAAAAAATGCTGAAAATAATGATACTTGTTTGATATGTTCATTTCTTATGCAGTTCAACACTAGAGTGAGTGTTACAGAAGAAGACTTGTCAAATTAAAGCCTTTCCTAAGATAATTTTGTTCAGGTAAGGTGTGTATTTATACATTTCTAGGGTGTATAATCTCTGAAATGCATACATTACACACACACACACACACATACACACTTGATAGATGCATACATATACAGAATATACATATTCTAGAGACTGTACATTCTGGAGACTTATAAATATGCTTACTGTGTGCTATTTTTTTAAAAGATTTCATTTATTCATTTGAGAAAGAGAGAGAGAGAATGAATGGAGAGGGCAAAGGAAGAAGCAGACTCCCCTCTGAGCAGGGAGCCCGATGTGGGAGTCGATCCCAGGACCCTGGGATCATGACTTGAGCTGAAGGCAGATGCTTAATGTCTGAGCCACCCAGGCGCCCCCTTCCTGTGTACTCTTAACATGAGGGAAACATTATTACAAATTCTTATGAATAGTTATATATTATACTCTACTAGAAGATTGTATTATACTCCATCCTGATACATTTTGTCCTCTAATAAATGTACAATAGCTAATTCATTCTGTCCCCCAAAAAGTGAGATTTGCTTTCTTTTCATGCTTACCTAAAACCTCAGTTATAAGATATGGGCTAGAAATGAGACCCTAAACAAAGGGCCATTTCAGGACCTCACTGGAAAGAACAGGAAAGAAGAACACTATAAACCAGATAGAAAGAACACAGAGCTACCTGTCAAAACTCTTCATTAGACTCCTGAAGAGGATGAGGAGTTTAGAGGAGGGATATCAAGATTTGGAATGGCCTGGAACTGGGCTGATAGCCTTCTTCTGCCCCTTGTTAATGAATGTGAACTTGAGCATTCTCTCAGCAATCCTTAACCTTCTTGGCTTCGTTCTCTTTAGGTATCAGATGAGCAGAATAACATCCTAGGTAATCTATGCAAAATGTTTAGTTCACTACCTGGCATGTGATCAAAATTAAATAAATTATACATCTTATCCTAAAAAGGAAGTTCAAAGGGGGGGGCATTAGGATTACACTTCAGTGACTCTGGCATGTTAATGCTATTTATACTTAATTATGGAGAAACCTTGAGTAGTCAGGAGCCAGAGGAACAGCCTTGACTGTTAATATAAATGACCAGTACGTGGGTGTCTTTATACGTGTGCATCTACCTTCTACATATGAGAACTTTAAAAGTCAGCATATATGTCTTCAACTTTACATTGAAGATGTAAAAACAAGAGTTTTTAAATTTTGCTGCCTCACAGGGTCAGTTATGGAGTTGGAAAAGCAGACATGGACCAGATGTGCTGACTCAGAAAGTCCGTAGCAGAGTCTCCGCCAGAGAATTCAAAGACTGGTAACATTTACTGAAGGTTTCTTACAAAGAACTCTGCCAATTTACTCTTTTTCTGGCTTTATCAAATGAATTTAGTTTGTAACGACAGAAAATCAGGAGAGAATATTTTACCCAGGAGCTCCACAGATGGCATTTTCCCCAAAGACAGCTACGGAAGCAGTGCCCCAGAGCTCAAGAATTGCGTGGGTTTCCAGATGGTGTGCCTTCAGCAGCTTTGGATGAGGGTTTTCACTCTAGCCCACCCTGGCCGGACATATTTCCTTAGTGACAACAGTATGTTCTTCATCGGTGTGTGAGCGAACGTTATACACATGCACATAGAGAAGAAGGCAGTGCTCAGCACACAGTCTCTTCTCTGGAGGTAAATTGAGTGAAATCAGCTAGCCACAATTGAATGCCCAATCGAATTCCATGGTAGCAGTTAAGAGATCACTTTGAAGTCATCAGAAAGAAAAAAAAAAAAAGGTACATTTTCGGACAAGTTCAAAGCTGAAGATGGAATGTTAATAGTTACGTAACTATTAAACTACCATGCCAGGCTCTTTGTATATTTGAAAATCCTTTTTTTTTTTTTTTAAGAATTTATTTATTTATTTGACAGGGAGAGACACAGCGAGAGAGGGAACACAAGCAGGGGGACCGGGAGAGGGAGAAGCAAGCTTCCCACCGAGCAGGGAGACCGATGCAGGGCTCGATCCCAGGACCCTGGGATCATGACCTGAGCCGAAGCCAGACGCCTAAAGACTGAGCCACGCAGGTGCCCCTATATTTGAAAATTCTTAACAAAATCTACCGCACAAGTATTATCTCTATAAGGTGGCTCAGAAAAAGCCTAAGAAATTTGTGCTAGCTAACACACTTAGCAATTGGTAAATTCAGGATTTAAACTTTTTTTTTTTCAAGTTCTTAGTTCTTTCTTTAGCAATCTATACTTAAAAATAAAAAGTTAAGCTACTATCTACTAACCCTCCCATATGCTATGTTTATAGAGCATATGCTTATAAAGTAATACATTCTTAAGAGGTTAAGAAAAGGGGGGCAGAGCAAGATGGCGGAGGAGTAGGAGACCTGGATATCGTCTCCTCTCAGGAATTCAGCTGGATAGGGACCAAACCATTCTGAATACCTACAAACACAACAGATCGAAGAAAAGAATAGCAACAACTCTCTCATCAGAAAAGCGACCACTTTCTGGAAGGTAGGACATGCGGAGAAGTGAATCCGAGGCGATAGTCGGGAGGATAGACAGCGGGGGAGGGGCCTCCGTCGGCCGCTTCTGGCAAGTGATAGAACCACGGAGCACAAAATCAGAACTTTTAGAAGTCTGCTCCGCTGAGGGACGTCACTCTGGTGGCTAAGCAGGGGGTGGAACCCTCTGGGACAGTATGGTCTCAGGACCCTCGGGGTCACAGAAAGACTGGGGGTGCCTGAGCGTGGCAGAGCTCCCAGGTAACGGAGCAGGGAAGCCGGCTGCAGAGGCGGAGCCCAGGAGCAGGCTCTCAGCTCAGGGTTGCCAAAAACCGTGATCTGCGGCACAGTCCGGCCACTGCTCCTCCAGCAGGGACGCAACAAGCGGCAGACCTGGGGAGACTCACCTTCCTCCTC
>NW_028013656.1:0-781 GCF_054177405.1 Leptonychotes weddellii
AGTAGGTTCTCTGGATTTTTCTAAATAGGGGTAGTGGACACGTTTGACTTTAAAAGAATATAAAAACATGTTCTTGGGTAAAGGTAGAACTTTTCCAGAAAGAAAGGAAAATTCCCCAAAGCCTGATAGGCATGGATGAGGTTTGACAGGGGCAAAGTAATCGGGAAGCACAGTGAAGAGGACGGTGGGCTGTCACACGGCGGGACATGTGCGCTGCGGCGGAGCCCCGAGCCCGCACACCCTCCCTGCCTTGCGCACACGCCGCTGAGGAGAAGCCAAATGTCACTCTATCCTCTTAGCATAATCGAGTCTCTCATTATGTCACGGAAGGGACAGGTGAGACATTACTTGCTGGGGAGGGGATTCTAATGTTCAGTGAAATGTCAGTGGCGTAGTTCAGGCAGATGAGGGGGTGCGTGAGGAGGCTGCCATTTCAATCCACAGTTAAGAGGCTCCCGAGCGGGCCGCTGCTGGGATGGGGCGTAGCTGCTCCCACTCTGCTCCCCGCTTACTTTGAGGAGTCCTCGGGGGGCCTTGCCTTCACGCCGACGCAGCGATGGGGCGTGAGGGTCGCTGCGGGCTTCTGGCCTGCGTCACCCGACAGGGCAGGGACCTGGGGCAGGAGCAGGCCCTGTGGTCGCCGACGCTGGGCTCCGGTGGACCCCACGGCACAGAGGAGACCCCGTGACTTTCCAGAAGACAGAGTCTCCCGAAACCCAGAGCTGTGGTCAAGACGGAGCCGCCACGGACTTTGTTCTGGGCCTCGTTTGGGTGCTGAGGA
>NW_028013657.1:0-781 GCF_054177405.1 Leptonychotes weddellii
CTAAGGTCAAAGAGGTTGCTGCCTGTGTTCTCCTTTAGGATTTTGATGGAATCCCATCTCACATTTAGGTCTTTCAACCATTTTGAGTCTATTTTTGTGTGTGGTGTAAGGAAATGATCCAGTTTCATTCTTCTGCATGTGGCTGTCCAATTTTCCCAATACCAATTGTTGAAGAGACCGTCTTTTTTCCATTGGACATTCTTTCCTGCTTTGTCAAAGATTAGTTGACCATAGAGTTGAGGGTCCATTTCTGGGCTCTCTATTCTGTTCCCTTGATCCATGTGTCTTTTTTTGTGCCAGTACCATACTGTCTTGATGATGAAAGATTTGTAATAGAGCTGGAAGTCCGGAATTGTGATGCCGCCAGCTTTGCTTTTCTTTTTCAACATTCCTCTGGCTATGCGGGGTCTTTTCTGGTTCCATATAAATATTAGGATTATTTGTTCCATTTCTTTGAAAAACAGTGGATGGTATTTTGATAGGGATTGCATTGAATGTGTAGATTTCTCTAGGTAGCATTGACATCTTCACAATATTTGTTCTTCCAATCCATGAGCATGGAACGTTTTTCCATTTCTTTGTGTCTTCCTCAATTTCTTTCATGAGTATTTTATTGTTTTCTGAGTACAGATCCTTTTCCTCTTTGGTCAGATTTATTCCTAGGTATCTTATGGTTTTGGGTGCAATTTTCAATGGGATCAACTCCTTAATTTCTCTTTTTTCTGTCTTGTTGTCAGTGTATAGGAATGCCCCTAACTTCTGTGCATTGATTTTGTATCCT
>NW_028013658.1:0-781 GCF_054177405.1 Leptonychotes weddellii
ATAAGGGTTGATGTGATATAGGGATGGAATATGACTGTAAAGTTGAAAATTATAAAAAATTTTATGAAAGAAATTGATAAGAAGTTGTTTGAAAAAAGAAAGAAGAGGATTTAAAAAAGGGAGAGAATGTGACCAGGCAGGAGAGTAGAACAAAGCCATACACTCTAGATTTAGGGTATATTTTGATCTGTTAGAAGGAACTGTATCTCAAAATTTTAAAGAGAGAAGAACATATATATATGCTAAAAATAATGGTAACTACTATGAAAGGTAACTACTATCTCAAAATTTTAAAGAGAGAAGAACATATATATATGCCAAAAATAAGGGTAACTACTATGAAAGATATTTTAGAATATGACTCTAAAAATGAAAAATAAAAATGTTTTTTAAAAAAGGGATTGATAAGATGTTGGTTGAAAAAGGGAAAAAGAAAAATTCAAAAAAAAAAAGACAGTTAAAAAAAATTAACTTTGAAAGACTAAAGAATCATGGTAAAAAGCCATGGATTCCATGTGCATTATTCCTCTAGCGCTGGAGTTCTGCCGTTCTCATTGATTGGTAAACTTGGTCTTGGCTGGCTGTTCTTGCTGATCTTCTGGGGGAGGGGCCTGTTGCCATGGTTCCCAGATGTCTTTGCCAGAGGCAGAATTGCCCCGCCCTTGCCTGTCCAGGCTAAGTAATCTGCTTGGGTTTGCTCTCGGGAGCTTTTGTTCCTTGCAAGCTTTCGGTACAGCTTGGGAGGAGGAGAGTGAAAATGGTGGCCTCCCAATCTCCACTC
>NW_028013659.1:0-781 GCF_054177405.1 Leptonychotes weddellii
AAAAAAAAAAAAAAGGATGGGTGATCAACTTTTGACTTTGTTCAGATAGCAGCAAAGTCAGTGACCCCTGCCCAACACCACCCCTACTTCCACCTCCCAATTTCAACCTATTCCTCACATTAAAGGGAAAAAAAAGATTTTTCTTCTTCTATTGGTTGTTGTGATGTGATGGGAATTCTCCCCCCCTTTTTTTTATTATTTTATGTTAATCACTATACATTACATCATTAGTTTTTGATGTAGTGTTCCATGATTCATTGTTTGCATATCACACCCAGTGCTCCATTCAATACGTGCCCTCTTTAATACCCATCACCAGGATAACCCATCCCCCCACCTGCCTCCCCTCTACAACCCTCAGTTTGTTTTTCAGAGTCCATAGTCTCTCACGGTTTGTCTCCCCCTCCGATTTCCCCCCCTTCATTCTCCCCTCCTGCTATCTTCTTCTTCTTCTTTTTTTTTTAACATATAATGTATTATTTGCTTCAGAGGTACAGATCTGTGTGATTCAACAGTCTTGTACAATTCACAGCACTCACCATAGCACATACCCTCCCCAATGTCTATCACCCAGCCCTCCCACCCCCCACGACTCCAGCAACCCTCAGTTTGTTTCCTGAGATTAAGAATTCCTCATATCAGTGAGGTCATATGATACCTGTCTTTCTCTGATTGACTTATTTCATTCAGCATAATACCCTCCAGTTCCATCCATGTCATTGCAAATGGCAAGATTTCATTCTTTTTGATTGCTGCATAATATTCCATCGTATATATATAC
>NW_028013660.1:0-781 GCF_054177405.1 Leptonychotes weddellii
TGGGGAAGTTAAAAAGTTATTGAGGACCCCAAAGAGCTTTTATGTTATGTGGGTTAATATTTACCATATTACATATTAACACAGAACTTTAAAAATATGTGTTGACTCATTTAAAATAATTGTAAGCCCATTATTTCTTTTTTTTTTAATTAACATAAAATGTATTATTTGTTTCAGGGGTACAAGTCTGTGATTCATCAGTCTTACACAATTCACAGCACTCACCATAGCACATACCCTCCCCAGTGTCCATCACCCAGCCTCCCCACCCCTCCCACCCCCACCACTCCCAACAACCCTCAGTTTGTTTCCTGAGATTAAGAGTCTCTTATGGTTTGTCTCCCTCTCTGGTTTCATTTTGTTTCATTTTTCCCTCCCTTCCCCTATGATCCTCTGTCTTGTTGCTCAAATTCTTCATATCAGTGAGATCATATAATACTTACCTTTCTCTGATTGACTTATTTCGCTTAGCATAATACCCTCTAGTTCCATCCACGTCATTGCAAATGGCAAGATTTTGGGTTTTTTGATGGCTGCAAATGTTCCACTGTATATATATACCACATCTTCTTTATCCATTCATCTGTTGAGGGACATCTGGGCTCTTTCCATAGTTTGGCTATTGTGGACATTGCTGCTATAAACACTGGGGTACATGGGCCCCTTCGGATCACTACATTTGTATCTTTGGGGTAAATACCCAGTAGTGCAATTGCTGGGTCGTAGGGTAGCTCTATTTTCACCTTTCTGAGGAACCTCTGTACTGTTTTCCAGCGTGGCT
>NW_028013661.1:0-781 GCF_054177405.1 Leptonychotes weddellii
GGTCAAGGCGACCTCTGGGGATTTACATGTGTTCTGGAGAGAGGAACGGGTCCAAGGACGTGAGCAACAATAGAGGGCGGAGGGGTCTGAGATCAAGCTCACGGGGAGGGGTGTCAGGGGCCAGAGGAGCACCATCTTAAAAGAGATGGGGAAGGAGCATGGCCTCTCCAGTGGGGGGAGGGGTAGTGGGTGGGGGTGGGGGGTGGGTGTCAAACCTCCTGTTGCTGAGAGGGAGAGGACAGAGAGCAAGGAGCGTGGACCCCGGGTGCAGCAGCGCAGGGCATAGAGGGGACTCCCGTGTGGAGGGAGACACTGGGAACAGGAAATGGGGAGAACCCTTTCTAGGTGTGTGGCTGGAAGCGGGCACAGGAGCTGGAGGACCTGAAGGGGAAGGGGAGGCCAAGAGAAGCATCCCCCAAGATAGGCGGGGAGACACTGGCTGCTGAGAATGACCAAGTGGGGGACGAGAGAGGGGAGACAACATGCAGGGTCGGCCCTGGATGTGTGTAAGGCTGGTGTGCTGTCCTGCTCAAGCTTCTAAGGGGTGTGGATGGTTCATCAGCGGGAGGTCTGAGCACTCAGGGATCCAAGACGCCCCTCAGAGAGAGCGGATGGGAGACGTGTGAGGGGGAAGATGTAACCTTGAGAAGCAGAGAGGCAGAGGTGAGAGGGGCCTCTGTGTGTAAGTGACCAAGAATCAGCAGGAGCATTGAGGGGGCGGTGGACAGGAGGGGGTGCTGGGGGAGTGCAGTGTGGACTGCGGGGGGGGGGGGGGGGGGGG
>NW_028013662.1:0-781 GCF_054177405.1 Leptonychotes weddellii
CAGGATCCTGGAGGCCTAGATATTGTCAAGCTAAGGTTTTTCCCTCTAGCAAAGCATTAACATTAAGACCCTTGGAGTTTCCTGGAGGAACGTCATACTCAGACTGACTGCCTCAAGTATTTGTTAACCGGCTGCAGGTTCTAAGAAGATTTAATTTTATCTACATTTCCGTCTCGCCTTTGTTCTCCACATCATTCCCCCCTGAACAGTTTTAACCCTTAATTCTTTAAGGCTGCTGAGGGTGGGAGGTCTTCTCTTTTGTAACTTCTTCCTGCTGAATAGGGGTGTAGAGATGTCCCTGCCCATGGGACAACATTGGTCAGTTGGGGGCCCTTATACATAGCCGTCACCAAAGGCAGAGGCAGCTAATCCAACATATATGAACCTCCTTGAGTGGAAAGGATCATCTGTCAGCCGGAAGTTACGGCAGTGAAGGAGTCTTGGCACCAGGCAGGGAGCCACCGGAAAAGATAATGAAAGAAGGTTAATATTATAATGAGAAAGAGAAGCCCCATAAAAACGGCCATTGATAGTTGACCAAAATCTTTCTCCAGTCCAGGTGTTTAACCAATCACTAAAGGAAAGAGAGAGTTAATTTAAAGCACCAATTCGGGTAATTTGAGTGTAACTTCTAGCAATCCTGTTGCATTTTTGTGATACCTGGAGTATATACACAACATTCTGTAAAAACAGACTTTTAAAAAATAAACATTTTTAGGGGCGCCTGGGTGGCTCAGTTGGTTAAGCCTCTGCCTTTGGCTCAGGTCATGATCCCGGGGTC